>NC_056733.1:1965303236-1965605736 GCF_019279795.1 Protopterus annectens
TAGTGTACAGACAGTATCAACACACAAAAAGTGCTGCCACAGCCATGACAACACATGAAATGAAACAAAAACATGGGGGGATTTGTTATGTTATGAAAACAAATGTACAACCCAGTGATAATGTAGACATCACACACCTATGAACAGACCAAGTGGTATATGATCTGTGTCCTGGATTAGATGATATGTGGAATGCCCAGCAGCATGTGCCCACAGTGCTAACCACTCCCTTTTATATAACACAACTCGTGAGTATGTGTAGGACATCGACATCAAAGGTCATAATACCTGCAGAGTTCACAGCCTTCATCAAACCAGAAACTGTGTACAATGCACCCTACTCCATGTACCTCCCTGCCACATTTTCCAGTGATGTGTAACTGAAGTGTACCACCTTTGCCACAGTGAGCTCTCACACATCCTATTGGCCATATCAAGGTGATGCTTTTGTTGCATAAACATTACTGTCTCATGGTGCAGATCCCCCATCAAGGTGTTATATCAGATGCATGTGTGATACCTGTTCTGGTGATGCACACAGTACATACATAGCTGTTTGACAACATTGATTGCATGGGTTACATTTGTTACAGTGTGGATTGTGCCATATATATGCTATGCACACCAGTCAACTAGGTTGGATTTATCATATTGTCATATACAGATATAGCAGTGTCCTTACTAACACCTCTAACAGATGTCACAGTATAAGGACAGTGTGCTTGATTACCCTTACAAATTGCAGACATATCATTATAGTTGTATAAGTGTGTTCATGCAGAAACACTACGATCATGCAGAATCACATATGTTATGTCAGAGACATGGGATTATTGGTGGTATTATTCTGATGATGTCCATGATTGTGAGTACTTTTTTTACTGTTGTCCATGTGCCTGTACCTGTGACCCACTTGTTTGACACCTCTACTCCCATTACAGTCATATGCAGGCAAATCAGTTTGTGCAGCTTCACAATATGTACATAACTCTAAATGTGCATAACACCCCTGTATTTGCATGCCTTCATCTACTGCACATTATGATGTTTCATCTGTCTTCTTTCCATGTGTTCATTTGTACAGACATTTGTGTGTCCCTAATCAATATACACACACTTCCTCTGACTATTTATTGTAAATGGCAGTCCATGTACATTTACAGATCATTTGCACAACCTTTGTTCAGAATGCCTGAAATGGGATTCCACAATACTCTGCACGGTATACACTGTCTTGTAATGTGTTGGGACTATATGCTTTGCTATATTATTAACCTTGGTAATCACTGTGGCATAACACATAATCCTGCAGACCTAGTTTGCCCGTATAAACAGGCCTACATGTATGCTGCTTTCCGTGTTGTTTTACATGGTTTCCTGGCCAGCGACACTGTTGCTAGCCAGGAAACTGTGCTTATTTATGTTTAAACATGGTGCATGGCAAGAGTACTTAATTAGCACTGCTGCTCACCACGCAAACACGTAAACTCTATGTAGGCTTTGTGCGAAGCCTACACAGAGTTTATTGAATCTCACTGTGTGACTATTTCTAATGAATGTCTGGTGCTGTACATCTCTTAGAAAGCTATGTACGTGGTCTGTTTCTTACTTCTATTTTGTACTCCTTCTGACATCATGTGACTGTATTTCATGTATATGCCAAAACCGGTGTTAAATGTGAAGCTTTTCATCCCCTGGCCCTCACTGAGAATTTTTTTTCCAGTTGGACTTTTTCTGGTAAACAATGATAAATAAATAAATAAATAATAATAATAAATATCAAAGTCAGGATGAAAGCCCTGTTATGACTTTGCTTAGGATCATAGGAGGTTACTAGGCTATTGACCCAGAGGTCATTTCAATCTTAGTCGTTTCATCCCAATGTAATACTAATGATACTCTAGTCAATTCCCAGGATTGTATTTAGTAATGACTGCCCATGTCCAGGAGGGCTGTGGGCGTTATCTCCAGTAAGAGTCTACGGGTGTCCCATCCTCTCATCCAGGTTCCTTTTGAGCAGTGTCATAGTTGTGCTGTGCTTCACATGAATTGGCAGCCTATTCCAAAGATGTGGCAGTCACTGGAAGAAAATCTGTCCATCCAGAATGTCCTTTCTTGGTATGTCATCCTGCTTTAAATATTAAAGATCATGTCTGCATTCTGTACTGGTGATATGCAAGATAATATCTGTTAAATGTGTGTGGAAGAGGGGAAAATGGGATGACATTTCAAAAGTCAGAAAACTTATTGACAAACTTCTACAAAGTAAGAAATCACCAGGAATGCCTGTCTTGATTTTTGATGACTTCTCTATCTCTTGAGTATGCCAAGTCCTTATATGTGTTTTTGGTTATGAGCTCTGAGAGAAAGAGAGAGAGAAAGAGAGTAAGAAAGAGAAAGAGTGAGACAGGAAGGAAGAAAGAGTGTATGTATAAATGCATTATGTCTTTCCTCTGAGATTATTTTAAGAGGTACAAATCCAAAATGGATGCAAACAACTCATATGCCTCTTGCTCTCAGATTGTCAGTGTCACTGCACTCCTAAGCCACCTCATGAAGACTCCAGCACCAGGTTTACATACATTGAGGTTCTAAAATAATTCTTCCCCAAAGCCTCCTAGAAGTGTTAGACTCTGTGATAATGTACATAGCTGCCTAGACCTCAGCAACAAAACCACCCATTGCCCATTAAGTAAACTATTGCTACCAGAGCTATAGCATGGTCATCTGGCACCTCGAATGGCTCCTCAGACAGGCATCCGCCAACCCAAACCTGAAAACCAAACAATTAAAGACATAAAGAAAAGTTCATCAGTTGCTACATTACTAAATGTAGCACACAACATCTATATCCAACCATTCATTTATGAAACCTTGATATCCTCATAACTTAATAAATGACAGTGCCTTATCACCACCCTCTAAAACTTGGACCTGGGGCAGCCACCCTCTTTGCCAAACTTTTGTTACATCCCTGATTGCTACCTCCTTTAAGGAGGAGTCACTTAAGTGGTATGCAAATATGAAAAGCACATAAGATAGTCAGACCACCTTGTTAAGTATGAAAATATCCTTGTTATAGGTAACTCTATAGTATAAATTAGACATACTGATGTTCAACACCAAGGCTGTATGAAGACAGATTAAAAGTTAGCTGTCACTCAGGAACCAAAATCTGTTTCTGTATTCCTTCTTTCCAAATATCCATAGTACCTGGTCATTGCACATATGAAAGTAAGAGACCTTCAATTTTAGCTGATATAAAGAGAGAGGCATGGTCAAAGTGTGCCTCGTAGGCTGGTAAACAACTACCATTGAGCTGTATCCTCCAATTACAATAACGTAAATGTTAATATAAAATAATAAATAAATAAATAGAGAGGCATGGTCAAAGTGTGCCTCGTAGGCTGGTAAACAACTACCATTGAGCTGTATCCTCCAATTACAATAACATACATGTTAATATAAATAAATAAATAAATAAATAAATAAATAGAGAGGCATGGTAAAAGTGTGCCTCGCAGGCTGGTAAACAACTACCATTGAGCTGTATCCTCCAATTACAATAACGCACATGTTAATATAAAAATAAATAAATAAATGGCAACAGCTGGTTCAGTAATTGGTGTCATTCTGGGGGGGATCAAATTTGTTTGAATTTCTAACTTGCTTGGTAGGGATGGCATAACCTTCTTTTCGTGGTGCTACAGTATAGTGAATGTTTCTCTTTACCCTATAAGACTCTTTTTAGGCAAAATTTCCATGCTTGTTTTAACAACCAGTGTCTAAACAGAAAGTGGGACCCAGCCATTTAGCAGAGAGCAATAAATCCTTTTCTGCTTCCCAAGTACCCTGTGATTTACTAGTGATATTGCTGCTTGAGAGAGAGGGTGGGTGGGTGTGAATGGAAGTTAGCAGCCATCACTGGTTAACACAAATTCAGGGATGTGAAGCAGCTTGACTCCTTGTTTTGGTTACACCAGCAAGTGTGCATGCACCTCCTGAAGTAGCTGTGGCAGAGCTTTTAATACTGACATGAGATGGGCCAGTGCAGTCTGTAGGATCCGCCTACTGGCCCACTATTTAACATCCTATTTTTGCATTCACCTTCAAATAAATAGGCCATAAGGCTGTCATGCTGATGGAAAACACCATGGGTCTTTTCCTTGCAAGAAGGTGAGCTGTTGGGTCAATCCTGGAGACTGCCAAAAAAGCCCCTTAAAGAAGGCTAATAAAGAAATTTCAAGTATGGCGGATATCCTTAGCATGAAAAGCAATAAAATCTGTAGAATTATGGAAATGTGATTCCAGTAAAGAGACAACACCTCCTCTCTTCTGTGTTTCAGTGCCTGACACTCATTTAGAGACTCTAACACATAAAACCAGATCTCTGGAGGGGGTGTCTATGTTTTTATTTGAAATTCCATTTCCTCACATTTAAGCCACAAATCTGACAGCCTTGAACTATTTCAAATGCTGGTAACTACAACCAAGTCCACCTTCCACATCATACTAGCTTCAGAACTCACTGTGTGGCAATTCTAGCCCATGAGTACTATCTTAACATACTTGAACCCAGACTATCTTAATAAATATGGTTGTCGTAAATGATTTCAGCTATCTAGAAATTGATTTGTAAACTTACATCATGGATAATAAATAAACATAATGACTCCTGGCTTTCCTTAATACCAGATCTCGTGAACAAGAAGTTATCATCCCTACTTGCAGTTCTTATCTATGAGATCTGCCTCTTACAATTATGGCATCACTATGTGCCACACTTCAACATTATCATCCTTTAAATAGAACTTGGATGATTGGATGTGTACCCTCAAATTTACCCCTGCACTAGGTGGCCAAGCACTCCCTAGGAAAGAGAGTACAGTGTGGTTATTGGCAAGGAGCTGACATAGCTAAAGTAAATTGCATTGAAATACCAATGAGTACTATGGAAAAATTTAGATATTTTTGTCATTGGACAAATCTGACCACTCTCCAGCGAGTTCCTTCATGCCTACTGTTTTCAGGGATTTCTCTTGGACTAGCTTTCTTGTTCCAACCACTGAACATATGAGATTCAAAATGCTCCCAGCTCAGTTAGGGATTAATAAATAGAACAGCTTTGCATACCAATGATATTTATTCCCACCAAAATACATGCTTTGAAGCCTTTGCTTCCTTCCATCACAAATACTCTGCCAAATTCAGAAAAAGACCCTTATGGTGTAACCTTTGTATTAAAAAGTGTTAAAATAATAGAAAACTCTCTTAGCCCTAAGTATCAAATTTCAAATCTCCTAAGGCATATGATCCAGAACTGCAAGGCATCAATGAATTAAATATTTCCACCCCATCTAACAATAGCCACAAAGTCTTCTTCAGCTATATTTGTCAGCTCAGAAACAGTACCCATCACTGGAACAAGTTTATAGCAAATGGTACTATCCACTCTGATTTTCTGGATATCACTGTCCCTAAAAAATAATTCCACCTTTGTCTTTAAAGAACACAGCTATATTCTCTTCCTTAAGAGTCTTAGACAAATGATTTAAACAGATGTGTACTAAGACAGAACAAAGATAGTCATTTTACAGAAGTTACGTCTTGGTCTAAGAATAGTCAGAGCAGATGTCCATTTCAAAATGGCACTTAGACATGAGAGACTAATCACAGCTGATGCCTGCAACTCGGGCGGAACACTTGGAATAAAATGCTACACATGAAAAAAGTAAGGCTAGGGTAACTTTCATGGCATTGAAATCAAGGGCGTAGCATTTGTAGGATGAAGCACTGCTGCTCTGAAGCATGCCGTTATGTCTCAATATAGTATGGAGTGCTGCACCATGCACTGCATGAGAAAGAGTCATGAAGCCATCCCTGGGTATACCCAATTCATCCATGCAGAGAC
Organism: Protopterus annectens; assembly: GCF_019279795.1. Lineage (NCBI taxonomy): Eukaryota > Metazoa > Chordata > Ceratodontiformes > Protopteridae > Protopterus > Protopterus annectens. The sequence goes on from NC_056733.1 coordinate 1,965,309,148, forward strand.
ACTAATATGACAAATTATAAGGCTCTAAATAGCACATTTTAGAACTGATACTAGGGGGAAAATAAATGGTTAGAATGGATCCAATATACTCAGTAAGTAGCAGTACACTGATTTTGCTCTGCAGTTTCATTAAATTTCTACTAGGATTATCTTCATCATTCATTACCTTTTATATATTTTTCAAAAGTTCTTCATAAATTACATTATCCTAAATAAAAACAAAAAAAAGAGCAAATTGCATTTTATATTTTACTTTAAAGCAAATTAAGAAATAAAACAGAGGAGAGGGGAACATCTAAAGATTCTAACATTCTAAAACTGTCAAAAATGAGTTATCTAAAGACCTTTCCATCAAACACCTATATGAAAAGCAATCTAAATAAGTTGGCTTTTTCAATTCAGGAAATGTGTTTCAAAATAGATAAATTAGATAAGAATGGATACAGTAAATGAAGCCTGTACAAGTAAAATAAACCTGCTCAAGACTTAATTCAGAATCAAAAAAGTAAACAAAAAAGAAACTGCCTTGAATGATACAGAACAAAGAATGCAGGAGGAAGCACATTATTCACAATTTCTGATGGAACAAAACAACTGGCTACTAGATAAAAAAAGCATGATTTAAATAACTTGCTATATGTTTCACAAGGAAAAACAGAATGGGAAAATATATTTGCTTTTATGCATGTTTTTGCCAAAATCTTGAGACTTATGTAATGATTTATCCTATGGAATTAAGAAAATATATGATTCATTTTAAAAACTCCAACCACAGAATATGCAGCACTGAGGTCTATTTTGGTGAGATTTATTTCTCATGTTGACATGGAACTTGTGCTGAAAACAGCATCTCAGGTCCTCCAATAAATAAGGGGAAAATATAGTACATTTCAGTGATGATTGGAAGAAGTTCTTGTGTGTGTGTGTGTGTGTGTGTGTATATATATATATATATATATATATATATATATATATATATATATATATATAAATATATATATATATATATATATATATATATATATATATATATATATATCCACTTTAGAACACGGAAAGTTCATAACACTGAAATTCAAGCATTGACACCAAAATCTTGAAAATTCAAAACACTGAAAACTCAAAAAATTGAATCCCATAACATTGAAAATAAATAGGAAACTGACATTTAATATATGCCAGCACAACTACATACAGAAACAAATAAAAAACAAACCATATTATACTTCAACTATAAGCAGGGGGTTAAGCCCCCCTGTACCCACCCACACCCCCTGCTACTTAAATATATCAACTCCAAAATTGCACTACACAGAAAAAAAAAACGCAAACATGACATTTGCATGCTTCATAACAGCCTTTTTAAATTGTAAAAAACTGTCCTCAAACTTCTCTTAAAAACACTAATTAACTGTTAAAACATTATACATTACTATATATATATATATAATACTTATCAGAGTCATGTTTCCTTCTTACTTGCTATACTACAACATAACACATCTTAGTGTAGTCTATTAGGATCTCGGAGCTGATATATTTAAGTAGCAGCTGTGGAGGGCACAGCCCCCCACATTGGTGGTGCAGAGGAGGTCCCCTCTGCTTATAGTTGAAGAAGTGTAATATGGCTTGTTTTTTATTTGTTTCTGCATGTAGTTCTGCTGGAATATAGTACATGCTGATTTCTTATGTATTTTCAGTGTTATGGGATTCAATGTTTTGAATTTTCAGTGTTTTGAATTTTCAAGATTTTGGTCTCAATGTTTGAATTTCAATATTATGGGCTTTCAGTGTCCTAAAGCGAATATATATATATATATATATATATATATATATATATATATATATATATATATATATTAACGAGTTTGAAAAACTAGAATTGAAAATAACATTTTTGAAAATGCATTCATAAAGAAATGGTTTGTAGATTATGTCTGCCTCAAAAAGAACAATTGACAAATAAACCAACATTTTTTTATTTTTTTTGCTTTGACACATAATATTTCATTTTGTAGGAGTAATATCTAGTCCAAGTATAAGGACTAATTAATTGTTTTTTCCAAACCTTTCTCTGAAGAGAGTTGCGTATATAAAATAATTTAAGGTGATGCAAAATTATTTTTATATATAGGATTTTCTCAACATGATCCTCTCATCTTGTATTATGAAATAATAAAATATGCTGTGCTACTTTCATTACATACAGAAATCCCAGATTGTAAATATGTATCAGAAAGAATAATGATTTCTGCAATGTAACTCTTTAAATGAAATGAAATGTTTTATGAGTTTAAATACATTAACTACTAAAATCTAATGATGTACACATTGTGTATTTTTAATCCCCAAATGGGTTAACATAGCTATTATTAAAATCAGATACACTGAAGAGAAACTACTGTCACTCTATATAGTGACTTATTAGATAAAATTAGTTTCCATATTTAATAGATATCAAATTTCATAGTTTAAATGTAAGCAGACATGGACACGTTAGTAGTTGTTGTTGTGCCTTTCGGCTTTTAGGGGTTAGGGGTCGCCACAGCGGAACTCCGGTCCACTAATGATTGGCAGTAGATTTTTACGTGCTGGCTTAACACACAACCTTCAACGAAGGAACACCATTTCACCCATGTTGCCACACAGAAGATGCTCTAACTGAGAATCGAATGGGCAATGTCTAACTGTGAGGCGACAACGCTACCACAGCACCACCACCGCGAACAGATTAGTAGTAGTTTTATATATTTTTATCAGTGGCTCATCTAATGGTAATGTTTACTGTGAGATGAAACCGTTTCCATTTAATCTTTCTGAATGTTGACACCAGACATGCTGCCTTTTCATGAGCAATTAGGGGATATAATAGAAACAGTAGATATTGTACAAAGCATTTTAACAAAATATATCCAAAAATAGGTAAATAAGTTTCCATCAACATCTATCAGTATAGAGTAAAGGAGGGGTACTGTTGTATGTACAAAATTGCAGGGCTTAAAGTATGTACTAGTCCTGCAGCAAATAAAATAAGTGTAGGTGAATGTAAAGAGAAACTGGTGACTGTGTATTAACTTAATTTATATCTCTATCTATCTATCTATCTATCTATCTATCTATCTGTCTGTCTGTCTGTCTGTCTATCTATCTATCTATCTATCTATCTGTCTGTCTGTCTGTCTGTCTATCTATCTATCTATCTATCTATCTATCTATCTATCTATCTATCTATCTATCTATCTATCTATCTATCTATCTATCTATCTATCTATCTATCTATCTATCTATCTATGTGTCTGTATTAATATTTCATTTTTGTGTTCAAGATGAAAGTAAGAGTGGTAGGGTATATGTTGTGTAGTCTTGAAAGAATTTCTTTGTCATGCTTGTGTACTATATAATATGCTCAATGCAGTTTGTGACAGATTATAAATCCCCTGTCAGTTATGATATCTTCATTTCATTTTAAACTCATATGATAATGCTAATGTTTTACCTCAGAGTAAAAAATCAAGTTAGATCACATGAAAAATATATTTAAGATCCATTATAGCATATACATATAGTGCAGTTTTACAGCATGCCTTTGATTTAGATGTATAAAGGTATATATTTTAATCTAAGATGAGTGCACACAACGTAGACAAAAGTACAAAGTTTTGATGATAAAGCTTTTGAATGTCAATAATGCAGTGAAGATGGTCTTTTGATCCAAGGTATGTGAAATAGACTCTCCTATTGTATATTGTACGAACTGTAGCTGGTATTCAACTGACTGAATACATTTAGAAAAAAATAAAAAACAGTTATCGAAACCAGTGCAGTTAACCTTTTATTGCAATCCAAAGTGCTTGCAATTCAAACAACTAAGCGCTTTCACCAAATAATCCAAAGGCATCTTCAGAGTTGTTTAAACATTCTCTCCAAACAGGTTAAATAGTAACAGACACTGTTTGTAACTACACAAGCACCCACCCACAATTTTTCCTGTCCAAACTTTTAAAAAGACAGTACATCTATCAAATGTCTATTCTTCTTAAAAAAATATACTCCAAAATTTTTACATTGTAACAAAATACTTCCTAATCATTCATTAAGCAACATACTAAATCTACTTGACATTATTAAAATTACATTCTGCATAATTTTTTTAAATAAATCCTGAAAATTAGATATGTCAAACAATTTGGTTATGTCTAATCTTCAAAAATGGCTTAATGGAAATAAAATCATTTAAACCAAGTTCCATAAAAGCATTTAGCTTCAACTGCCATAAAGTTTCTTTACTTTCCAACAACAGATCATTGTCACCTCCATGTTCATTCTTGAAAACTCTATCACAAAAAACACAAACTTTTTAAAATTAATGTATTTTTCGGAATGCATAAAAAGAGCATTATGTATGTCTTTATTCCTTATAGCCCTTACATGTTCGCCTATCCTGTCCCTCAATCTACGAATGGTTTTACCCACATAGAAACCGGGGCAGGATAAGCAAGTAGCTACATATACTATGTGCATTGTGTTGCAGTTGACCCTACCTGGACATGAACTGGAAATGTCACTGCCCTGAATAAAGACATACGGTCCATCATTTATATATCTACAAAATTTACAATTCTCACATTTGGACATGCAGGATTTGTATACAAGTTTATTTATGTTGGTCTCTAGTATATTCTATATATTTCTCCCCCTACTAAAGACTATTTGTTTTTTTTTTTCCAAGAATTGTTAACATGTCCCCCTGGAAACATAATTCCCAACATTGATTGACAATGCCAACAATCTTGGAACTGCTATCATTGTATTCCAAAACCATGGCATTAGTCATATTATTCTTTTGTACCAAATCTTTATTTTTGTCTTTAAACTGCCACTCAGACAGCAATATAGGTGCAAACATTCGTTCCCTTTTCTTATTAACTTCTTTTTTGATATTCAGCAATAATTTTAAAGGGTAGCCCCTTTCCAGAAACATTCCTATAAGGTTGTACATTTCTGTATGGAAGACTTCATCACTACAAATTATTCTTGATAGTCGTACCATCTGGCCTTTGACTACACTACGTTTTTGATAGTATGGATGGTTACTATTAAAATCCAGCAGTGTGTTCGAATATGTAGCCTTCCTATATATTGCACTTTGTAAATTTTCCTCCTCATTTGATAAACTGATATCTAGATAGTTAATGTGATTTTTGTTCCATGTACTAGGTAACTTCAAAAAATCTGTAGTTCCATTAAGATATTTCACAAATTCATCCGCTTCTTGCTCATCCCCTTTCCACAATATTAATATAATATTAATATTAGATAATATTAGTGACCATATGCTCACATTTGTTATTAGACAAAAGTCGCATAACCCAACTACCCATAAAGTTAAGGTGTCTCGCTCAAACAAATTCTTTAACGCAGATAAGTTTCTGGCAGAATTGAAAGCATGTGACTGGTCTCCAATGACTACCCTTGAACTAAACGAAGCAGTGGCCTACTTTAATACCAACTTTCTACAAATCCTTGACTATCATGCTCCTATTCACTCTACTAGGATAAGGACCAAATCAGCCCCATGGCTTACTAAACAAACTAAACAAAAAATGCTCCTTAGAAATAAAATATGGGCTAAATGGAGAACTACCAAATGTTCATCTGATCACCTACTCTTTAAACAATTAAGAAATGCCACTAAGAAAGATACTCTTGCAGATAAAAAGAATTACTACCTTCACATTCAACAAACTAGCCAGCATTCCTCTCAAAAATTCTGGTCAGGTATTAACAAACTTCTTAAACCAGGACATTCAACTACTCCTATCCCTTCAGGCTTTAATCTCAATAACTCCACTCTGATCCCAGATGCCTTTAACAAGTACTTTGTAGAAACCATTCAAACCCTAGCTAATTCATTACCCTCTTCTACTACCTCCTTACCTAAAACCTCTAACACTTCATCCAATGTATTTAACTTACAACCAGTGCCTACATCACTTATTTATAAGCTTATTAAGAAACTTAAACCTTGCACCCCATCAGCTGATCAACTCCCATCAGAATACTTACAAATTGCTGCAAAAGCTATTGACTACCCCATATCCATTCTTATCAATAGGACTATCTCTGAAGGAAAAATACCCACCCTATGGAAAATATCTCACATAATACCTCTGCATAAAGGTGGCTCCTCTATCGAGCTCACAAACTTTCGCCCTATTGCCTTACTATCCCCATTAGCAAAGATTATGGAAAGATGCATACATAAACAAATTCTTAACCACCTTCTACAAAACAAACTTCTAGCCAATAGTCAACATGGTTTTAGACCTTCCCACAGTACTACAACTGCCCTCCTTTCCTTCTCTGATGCCATAAATAATAATAGAAACAACAATCTTTTCTCATCAGCTTTATTTCTAGACCTGTCAAAGGCTTTTGACATGGTTAACCATAATATACTTCTTGACAAACTAAATCTCTATTCACTTGGCTCACATACTCTCCAATGGTTCAGGAGTTACCTCCAACATAGGCAACAAGCAGTGCTTTGGGACAACAACCTATCCTCCTTACTCCCAGTAAACATTGGGGTTCCACAAGGATCAATCCTAGGTCCCCTTCTTTTCTCATTATTTATCAATGACCTTCACTTGAATATACCCCAAGCCATCTGCATTCAATATGCTGATGACTCAACTCTTATTTGTGCTGCCAATAATGTTTCCTCCCTCCAGTCCCTCACCCAAACAGTCTTCCATAATGTTGAAAAGTGGTTTATGGAACTCTCACTCCTTCTTAATCCCAAAAAAACAAAACTTCTTCTCTTTACCCCTACACACAAATCACCGACACCTTTCTTCACTATCTCCTCTAACAATGCTACCTGTATTAGTCCAGATATGTCCACTCGCCTATTAGGTGTAACAATTGACAATCATCTTAATTTTGATAACCACATTAACAACACCATTAAATCAGTTAATAAAAAAATCGGTACTCTCTACAGAATTAAACCCTTTCTTACCCCTTCTGCTAGAAAAACTGTAGCCCAGAGCCACCTGATCTCCACCCTTTTCTATGCCTCTGCTATATATACAAACCTGTCTAAAAACAACATCACCAAACTTTCTACCTGCTACAATAGTATTACTAGATTCATTACTGCTACCCCTTTTAGAACCCACCACTGTATTAACCTCAAGCAACTAGATTGGTTAGAACTCGACAACCACTTACTCTATCAACAATTAATAATCATTCATAAGACCCTCTTTTTCCCAGACGCTACCCTAGCCTTACAAAACTGATTTCACCTTATAAAAACCTAGCCACTACGGTCGGCTAACAAACTTCTTGTAGCCTTAACCAAATCAAAGAATAAAGCTGGAGACTCATTATTTTCAAATGCTGTAGGGAAAATCTGGAATCAACTACCTCAGGAAATAGCAAACCTAGACTCTACATTCCTTTTCAAGAAACATATCAAAGAACATCTAAAACTCAATGGCTATGTCCTTGTACTAATCCTGACTGAAATTACTTCTGAATTACTCACAACTTCCCCTTTCATTTACTCCTAACTTTCCCACTATAAAACTAACTTTTATTGTAGACAGACTTATCTTTAGATTGCCTCTAACATTTTTTTTTCTCTCTTTCTCTCTAGCACATATTGAATGTTGTTTAGTATCTAACTGTATGTGTTCCTTAGTCCATGACTGTTAAACAACTATTTCTCTGACAGATTATGGTTCTGCTTTTTTGGCTTTATTATTGTTAAATTCTTACAAATGTACAACTTTGTACCTATTTTATGTTGCTTATTATCTTTTATTGTTAATGATTGTTTTAATTCTTGTAATTCTTGTAATTGGAGCTTTTCTCCCCGGGCCTCTACTGAAAACGGATATTTGTCCAGCTAGACTAGCCCGGTCACCAAATGTAAAATAAAAATAAAAATAAATAAAATAAAAATATATCGTCAAGAAATCTACTATAGGACAAAATTCTCTCATTATATTTCATTTTTAAAATACATTCAGTTTCCCACTCAAATAATACTAGATTGGCAAAAATGGGGGGGCACATTTTGCCCCCATTGCCACTCTTGAAAATGGCTGAAAATTTCACCTTCGAACATGAGAAACTTATTTTTTAGAACTATCCCCATGAAATCAACTAGTACTCTGACTAAAGCCGTATCTGAAACTCTCAAACTGAAAATACTATGTTGAAACATCTCAATACCTCTATCATGTGGTATTACAGAAAATAAATTAACTACATCGATTGTCAAAAAACTATATTTAAAATCATTGATATTTCTAAATTTTGACAATCTACTCAGTGCCAAGAGTCCTTGACTATGTGGTCAACTTCATTTAGCAAATGCTTTATAGTAGATTGTTTGACTTGGGAAACACTTAAGGTCCTTTACCTAGGGTTATCTTAATGATTATATGTTAGGGTCTTTTCCACAGAAAACATTATTCTATAGTTGCAAGAATGAATGCATGCTGTGCCAAACATTTTAACTTTTAATCCACATATTGTTTGATATTTAGAACCTTGAATAGATATCTAAAGCCTGTATGTGAATACATGTGTTGTAAACATTTGGTGAACACAACAAAAAATATGTCTCAAAAGATAAAAGAGTTGGATGGCACCCCATCATTTATATGCATAGACTAATGAAAGCAGGTCTGATTTTCCTTTGAGAATTCAGTTCCATATGGATTTTCCTATTTCAGTGCCTATTCCTTAGGGTATACCACAAGTACTTGGCAGTGGCTGGTACAGCTAAGGTATGGAAGCTGCAATGCAGTTTAATATGCACAGCCAAAATACCACAGTCTTTACAGATTATGGTTTAATCATATGGATTTATTTTATTGAAGATTGATTAAATAACGATTTATCTTTGATTTTTTGATTTGTTCTTTTTAGGGTAAGGAAAGCAGGCAAAATGGGATAAATAAAATAAAATAAATAAAAGTAAACTGCTAATAGAGCACTTGTGGAATGCATTATAATTTAATAATATATCTTATTAAAAATGAATAGTAATTTGCAATGGTACTATTACCTACAAACATTACAGAACATGTCAAATGCAGATAGTGTTGGATGTTAATTTGGGTACTGATAACTACACATAACATATGTCAAGTTGCCTTAATGTTTTACCAGAATTATTAAATGTAGCTAAAACATATTCATTATAGCATAATGTACATAATTCCAAATAATTTAGATGTAATAATAAACTTAGGCATATATATTGTTTGTAGTCAAAATCTTGCTTGCTAAATTGAAGTGAGTCATGACATTTGCTATATACAATGAAACATTTTGTAGTAACAACAATACATTATAAATCACTTTGTCTGTATTATCTGAAATGCTCATTGACTTGGAAGAAAGGCTGTAAAGATGATATCTGCACAATATTCAGATACCTGTATTGTTTATTAATATGTATAAATCAGGTGTTGAATAAAAATTATGTGTCTGGTTAAAACTAAAGATAGGTTTCAAGACGTATAAACATTCTCTCTCTTGTTTCATTGCTTATGTTTATTTCATTTAATATGATGCAAATTAAACAGGATGCAATATTCTATTGTATTATAATACAATCGGATTATTTTATGATATGCTTAAATACATTCTAATAAAATGTTTTTTGAATGTTATTGATTTTCAAACAAAACTATTTGGTATGACTAGGAAGCTAAATATAGACAGGGACACAGTCAACTGAGTGAGAGATGATTACTTAATCTAATCTAGACTATGGAATAGATTTCTCATGGAAAGGGTAACTGTATTTGGTTAAAGCAGGACTGAATAACTTTAAGTTTGTATATATATATATATATATATATATATATATATATATATATATATATATGTGCACAGACAAGCACACATATACATCATCATCATAATCAGCCTCCTTTTTTCCATTTTTTCTACATGCGGTTGGGGTATTGTGTTAACTGTTGCCAACTCTCATGATTCAGTGCCACAATCCTGCCTTCTTCAACACTCATGCCTGACTGTCACAGATCTTCTTTTGCACAATCCATCCACCTCTTTGCCAGATGCCCTTGCTTCCTCTTACCTTCTTCCTGTCTGTCCCACGTCTTCTTCACCACATTGTCTTCTGCTTTTCTGCACATGTCTCCAAACCACCGTAATCTGTTCTCTTTAATCTTTTCTGCAATTGGAGCTACTTTGGCTTCTGCTCTTATATCCTCATTTCTTCGTCTGTCCCACAGTGTGCATCCTACCACCCTTCTCAGGCACTTCATTTGCATCACCTCTAGATTCTTCAGCTGTTCTGCCTTTACTGCCCAGGTTTCTGTACCATGCAGTAATACTGGTTGCACTACATTCTTCTACACCTTACTTTTCTGCTTCTTTGGCATTCTTCTGTCATAGACTACACCTGACACTGTATGCCAGTTGAATGCAGCCCCTCTGATTCTAGCTTTGACCTCTTCATTCACACTTCACTTCTCCTCAACCACCCCTCCCAAGTACTTGAAGCTGTTTACCAGTTGCACTATCTTTCCTTCTATCTCTACTCTCAGCTTCTTCCAATTTCCCCAATTTGCTGCCATTACCACTGTGTTATCTGTGCTAAGTTTCATCCCATGTGCCTTCAGGTTTGCATTCCATTGTCCTGTCCTTTGCTGAAGTTTAGTTCAGAGTCAGCCTGTAATGCCACATGATCTGTCCCCTCCAACCTGTTTGCTAATGTAGTCCATCACCAGTATGAACAACGGTGGGTTCAGAGCTGAACCCTGGTGTAAATCCACTCTCACTGGGAACCATTCTGTCAGGTCAAACACTGATGTACTTGTGTCATAGGCCTCTTCTACATAGCCTGCACTAATTTTACCAATGTTTCTGTGACTTAAAACCACTACAGTACTGCCTAGATCAGCTTTCTTGGGACCATGTCATATGCTTTCTCCAGGTCTAGGAATGCCAAGTTAGACTCTGTCCTCATCTCTAGCTTCTTCTCAAGTATCTATTTCACTGCAAATATTGGTTCCATTGTGCTGCGTCCTGATCTGAATCCAAACTGCTCATCTCCCCTCTTACATTCTATTACTCTGTGTATCCCTTTATCAGTCACTTTCTCCAGAACTTTCATGCAATGTGACAGGAGATTGATGCCTCTGTACTGCCCACAGTTGTGGATGTCCCCTTTGTTCCTGTACACTGGCATGAGTATGCTTATTCTCCAGTCATCTAGGATACTCTTTTCTCTCCACACTGCTATTAGTTCCCTCGGTAGCCATTTCTCCTTTATCTCACCCAGCATCTTTATCATATCTGCTGTGACCTTATCTGAGCCTGCTGCTTTCCCTGACTTCCTCTTCCTTAGTGTAATTCTTACTAATTCTAGGGTGGGCTTTTCTTCTTCTCTCATTGTGGGCTGTTTCTGGGGAAGTATAGCTTCTATGGAGTTTTAGTCATTCAAAAGCTACTAGAAATACTCCTTCCATCTGCCTTTTATGTCCTGTGGACTGGTGATCAGGTTGTTGCTGGCATCCCTTATGAAGGGTAGCTGACTATATTCTTCATCTTTCTGTCTTTGCCTTGCAACCTGATATAGTTTCTTTGTGCCACTTACTGAGTCACTTTCCAGAAGTTGGTAGAGTGCCTCTGATACCCTATTTTTTGCTATTGCAACTTCCTTCTTAGCTTCTTTGTTAGCCAACCAGTATTCCTTCCTAGCCTGGTCGGTCATTTCTAGCTACCACTTCTTCCTGCACTCCTTCTTTCTTCTGATAACTTCATGGACTTCTGCATTCCACCACCAGCTTTCCTTATTTACCTTATTTTCATACCTGGCTCGGCCACATATCTTTTCTGTAGTCCTCACACATGCTGTTTTTAGGCGCTGACATTCTTGTTCATCTCCACCTATTTCCTCATCTTCTTTGGGTACTAGAGTCCTCTGCAGTTCCTTGAACTGTTGTACTTTCTCTCCAGTTAACTTCCAGGTCTTCAACCTGGTCCCTGTTGACCTTTTAGCCTTCTCTGACTACTGCTTGCAACTGATTGTGGCAACTAGTGGTTTATGCTGTGGGCTGACTGTCTCAGCGGGGATGACTTTGCAGTCATGGATTCTACCCCATTGCCTTTTCTTTACTAGAAGGAAGTCTACCTGAGTTGTATATTGGCTACTCTTGTAAGTAATCTTCTGACTGTCTCTCTTACTGAACCATGTGTTGGCTACTATCAAGCCATCTGCCAGACAGAAGTTTAGAATGGATTATCCTTTATTCCTGTTGCTCCATCCATGTGGACCCAGACAGTCCTCATATCCTATTCTGTCTGTCCTGATATTTGCATTCAAGTTACCCATTATCAATTCCAATTCATGTTGTCCTGCTTTATCTAGTAGTTCCTGCAACTGCTGTCTAAATGTAGTATTTTCCTCAGTATCACAACCCTGCTGTGGGGCATAGGCTAAGATTATGAATACTACCCTATCATTACACCAGAGTCTGATTGCCATGAGTCTATCATGAGACACACACACACACACACACACACACACACACACACACACACACACATATAGAGATAGAGAGAGACAGAGAGAGAGAGAGATTGATAGATAGATAGATAGATAGATAGATAGATAGATAGATAGATAGATAGATATAGATATGATATGATTACACACACATTGTCCAGCATGCTTTACTTGTGAGCTTGCTGATTATTTGTCACAAGAACATCCTTTAAATCTTCGTGGTTTCTATAATTTCATTTTAATCACAGTTATGACAGTATTAAGTGCTGTCAGGAGTTAGCTCCATCAGTCAAACTTACTTTTTTTTTCTTTTTATCTTTTTTGACTTGTTTTGATCCAGTTGCCATGACTATGTGGGACATGATTTGCTCCTTGTAAACTACGCTTTCAGAAAATGCTTCATTAACATGTGAATGTACAGTTAGATTAAGGTGATCCTTTATGGTTAACTGTAATGTAATGGTGTGAGGTGTAAAGGCAGGTGATTCTAATGATATTAGTAACAAAAGTCAGTGTGGGAGAAACATGTTAGTTATTGTCTTTCGGCTTTTCCCAGTTAGGGATCGCCACAGCGGAACTCCGGTCCGCTAATGATTGGCAGTAGATATGCACGAACACCAAGATGCCAGCATGACGTTCAACCTTCAACGAAGGCACGCCCATTTATGCATGTCTTTCGAACACCCACCCAACTGCGGGGAGGACATGCAGACACCACACAGAAGGCACTCCCCACATTCCAGCCGAGAATCGAACGGGAGAACCTCTTTCTGTGAGGCAACAACGTTACCGCTGCACCACCACGTAGTCTTTTAAAATTTACCAGTCAGGTCATTAGCAGTCCAACAAATAGCAACTGGTTATCTTGTAGTTTTTTTTCGCATACCACAGTATTATTGACAATTTTAGACTGATTTTGTAACTGTTAATTATTTCTTAGAGCATAATTGTGAACTGACTTTTATGTAGTTACTTTAATTAAGTAACTTCAGTAAAAAAAATCTTAATCAAAAATGTAACATATCATGACAAAATATCTACAAGCTCACAGAGCATGAATAATCATATATTTTATATGAGGTTTCATTATAAGTGACATTTATTTGCTTATCAAGTGATTTGAGATGAGTATACTTTTTTATATTTAAATATATGATTTGACTTGATGTGATGTGCATATTTGAAATTACTTCTTTTAAACATAGATGATAACCTTGAGAGACCTGAGTAGGGCAATATTGCCATATGTAAGGTTTTGTTGTTGATTCTATTATTTTCCAGTTGAGAAGTGTTACCTAATTTGAAATTGCATTGCAGTTTGCACTATATGAAGTATGGTTGTACTGATAAAGCATTCAGTTATATTGTTTAAACAATCTTTTGAGTTAAAAAGTAATTTTGTTAGTGTGTATTTTCAAAATTTGGGGGTGGGTGTATTCTATTACCTTACCTATGTAGCATGTATTTTTATAAATCTTAGTGCATCTCACCTTGAATACGATACGTCCAGAATCTATTGGAAAGAGGATGTCACTCACATGTGTAGAGATAGTAATTGTATTATGTGGAAACAATTAAATAAAATGGTTTATTTGACATCTCTAGGTTATGTTAAGGGTCTGTTTTTCTGAGTGTAAGAGTGTTTGCTAGCATAAGACATAGTTGGAGTTGTTTTAAGTTTTGATATGGCCAATGCCATGTTTAGTTCAGAAGTAAATTTTATTTAACACAACAATAGGACTACTTTTCAATGAATTTCTCTACTGCTTCTATGAAAGTATTTTAATTTGAACATTTTCGGGCTTGCCCGGCTTTTGTATTGGCATGTCGGTTTTGGTGAATGAGTGAATTTATATTAATTGCATCAGCATAACTATTGGTAATGGAAGAGCTAAATAAATCCTATTCTGATGGTTGGATGGCAGTTTTCCAGTTTCTTCCTATTTTGAGGAGATTACGCCAGACTGAATGACTTTGAAATGCTCCTGAGTTTGGATGAACTGGTCCACAAGTAAGAGTAAACTAGTGTCAAACAAACAGGGTTTTGCAGATTGGTTATGCAGATTGCAAACTTGGTTAATACTTGAAAGTAGCTTGGGACTGCAATAGACCTGCTAAGATAAGATACCAAATTTACTTGTAGTGATATATTCCTGACTTATGTGATGTGGGTTACTGTGAGGTACTATGTATGATTTTTGGGATAACTGGTTAAGTGGACAATGTTGTTGCTTCACATGGTGTGCCTTCTGTGTTCAATCTGCATGTCCTGTTTGAGTTTGCAGTGGTTTTCTCCAGGTGCTCCAGTTTTCTCCCATATTCCAGTGATTGGAATTGTCCACTCTAAATTGGCCACATGTGTGTGTATGCATGCACTTGCATGCAATTCAAGAAGAGCTGAGGCAGGGCTAGCCAAGTGGCATTGTGAACCTTGGCTCTAAATGATTGCAACTGTTGAAGTGACACCACAACCTCATGTGCAAAAATGGGAAAAAAGAGGTATGGATGGATGGATGGATGGATGGATGGATGGATGGATGGATGGATGGATTGATAAGTACACTTACAGAGTTTTAGAAAGCCTGAGAGATAATAAGCAGCTTATTACATGTTTGTAGCATGGATGTCAAGAAATTCATCTCAAGAGACAAGATTGAGAGGTAAATCCTGCCATTCATGTTACAAACTCATAATAAAGGGCTAAGACTGGGGACCCAATCATAATTATTTGCAGTACATGGAACTTTATCTACTTTATATAATGTCAGTTACAGAAAAAAGTGTATGATTGCAAAGTGTTTTACCAGCTATCAAAGTATTTGAAAGGTGGTAATCCACTTAGTCATGTTAAAAAGACTTCCGGTAGCAATAAAGTGCCTCTGTCTGTAGAGTTAATCTCAGGAAAAGTTCTTTGACACTTATTTTGCAACACCTTTTACTTTAAGTAGTGAAGTTCTAGTAGTTTTAGAAGATGTCTTTTCTTCTAACATTGTTCTTTGCCAGCCATCATGGTCCTCTGTTAAACCCTAGCACGAGACTATGGGTACTTAAAAGTTTGTTAAGCAACTGCCTGACATCAGATAGGTGTCTAGCAAACTTATTTTTCCCATTGTCTGAACTTAATCATAGCACTAACCTAAAATGGGCATGTCTGTGTAAGAAATATGACTCTTTCTTACTCAGAACAAAATCTTCTTCTACCAGATCTTTGGCTCCAGAGTTTCACTTCTCAGTTATCTATCTAAATATCATTCTGAGATATACTAGAGGATGACACAGGCATGAATATAGGTGGGTCCTTTTCATTAACTCAGTACATGAAGTGGCAGGAAGGAGATGTGACCTAAAGGTTGTTGACAGTTGTAATGGAGGTAGCTCAAACATTTGTCAGTAGACTTCAGCAGTGGGGAAAATGTGAAGTTACAAAAGGGGTCTTCCTTGCGTATGACTAGAGATGTCTCTAGATTTATTTGATATATAGGTGTAGGCCAGAAAGGTGATAGCTACAGAAGGCACTAAAGGAATGGCCTGTGTTTGGAAGGAGTTTGCAGTTCAGCAGTGCCTCCATTAATTTTCTGCTGATAGCTACAGTACTGCTTTGCAGGGCTCCCGAGAGAAAATCTGGTCCTCGGTACAAAGAAGCTGTGTGGGTCCTTATACAAAATTCTACACACACATGTAAGTGTGTATATTATTATTTATTTCTAACAATCATAGATTACATTGATACATTTAGATAAGTATGTATAGGTATAAATGTAATAATAAAGTAATATATTTATAATAGAAAAAGACGTTTATAATAGCATTTATTGTCTGCCAAACAAAGGTGCCTTACTGGCGAAACTCTAAATTACATAATCAAAATTAATCTGTTTTGCTAGATCAGACTCAATACTGAGTCTTGCCAAATCTACTAGTTGCACTTGTGACATAGTGGATCTTAGAAAATTTTTTACCAGCTTTAGCATGTTGAATGAGCGCTCTGCAGAGGCAACAGTGGCAGGAAGTGTCAACAGAATACGCAGACAAATGCATATATTTGGAAAGAGTCCTTCCAGTTTGCACTTTTTCAAGCAATTCAGCAGCTCCAATGGGCTCAGCTGATTCTCTCCAAAATTTGATCAATGAACAGCTGGCAGATGGCTCATCTCCATTACAAGATCTTCACTAATATCAGCAGGATATTGATTTGCCAGTGATTTTGATTTTGATTTCAGCTCATCTACAGGAATTGTTAGGTACTTTCAGAGGAAGCTGAACTTCTCAGAAATGTTCACTGCAGTATTGAAACAAATTGTGAGTCCACCAATAACATTATCCAACATTACATAGAAAACAGACTTTATGAAATACGCTTCTTCAGGGGAGTCATCCGTTTCATGTTGTTGTGACAATTTGGCATCTTCACCGTGGAACCTCCTTTTGCATTTTGCATCACCACGACTTCCAGATAGTTTAATTTCTATGTGTAAATTGGAAGCAACATGCTTAGCTTCACTCCACATACTTTACCAGCTGTTGTGGAGATCTGTCAGTTCTGAAATCAAGGTTTTTTGTTGGACACTTCAGCATCCAGTGTTGCATTTCTGGATTGGATAACTTTGTTACAGATATCAACTGGAACTAATAGTTTGTAATATACAACAGACATTATCACACAAATGAATGAGGTCACATAAGACAAAGCTCCATTAATGTCTGTTCTTGTTTTGGCAGTTAGGTTCAGCTTCAAGAGGTTTTCTAATGCTAATTTGATGCCAGGCAGATGGGCTACAAAGGGCTTCACACTTTCAACATGGTCTGACCACCATGTGCTAGATATGCCATGAAGAGGACAGCCAATATGATTCTGGAAAATTTTCCATTGATGTGGACTAGAGCTAAACAAGTTATAAACAGTTTGTATAGTTCTAAAGTATGTTATGGTTTCAGGAATACATTCTGCAGCATCATTTCCGCACAAACCGAGTGTGTGGCATCCACATGGAGAAAATATAGCAGTTGGACATTGCTCAAGTATTCTTGCATGTGCACCTTTATATTTTCCTGACATGTTGGCTGTGTTGTCCTAACCCTGTGTTCGGCAATCAGAGAGTGGAATATCATGTTCGTTCAATGTATCTACAATCATCTGTGCTATGTCAGATCCAGTTTTGTCACTGCAGTCAACAAATTTCAGAAATATTTCTACAATTTCAAACTGGGATTCATTTTGAATTACATAACGTAGCAGGAATGTTGTCTGCTCAACATGAGATGCATCTAGTGTGGAATCAACTATCACTGCAAAGTACTTTGCAGTCTTTCTGTCCTGCAAAATGTGTTTCACAAGTTCAGAACATTCAGCAATTAACTCATTTTGAGAATCAGCAGAGAGATAATGTACTTGAAGTCATTCTGCCTTTTCTTGTGTCTCTTTAACTTGCAACACATGTTCTTTTAGAATTGGATCCCAATGAGACAACAACTCTATTAGCCCCCAAAAATGTCCATTGTCCTTGTCACCAATGCACTGTAAACTACCAGGCAAAGCAAGCCCACGTTCTCCAAGGAATAGTATAACATCAATGATTTGTTTCATAATGTTGTACCACTTGACAGATTCTGTTGCAATTGATGCCTCTAAGAAACTTTCAATGCCCTTATCAACAGACAGGCATCTTTCTAAATTCTCACCAAGCCAGATAGCATTGCCTATGACTATTGCTTCTCTCATGTTCTGGGATGCAACTACATAATTTTCACCACTTTCCAGCAGCTGACCATCCTTCTAATGATGCAAGCATAGACTTGGATGTGGAGCTAATGTTGCAGCACAGATTGTTCCAAAATAATCGGCAGGGAAAACAATATAATGCTTGTTTAACATCACTCCAGACAAACCAATGTTTCTCATCATTCAAATTTCAAAATGTTAGTACGCTTTCTGGAAAAACTTGGTTATTCATATCTTTGGGAAATGTTTTAGAATTGCCAATATGACCTTTCATAACACAGTTTTCTATATCCAGCTGAGAAGGAACCTCTGTTACAAGAAGTCCAATGTCAATTCCAATATTACTTTTTTCTTCACCATGGCCAGATTTTATAGACATTGACATACTCGTTGCCTCACTTCTGTTTTCATCACTAACATCCACTTATTCCTTCAAATCTCCTTTTCTCTCATATCCTCCATCCTCCAAATCCACATTCCCATCATCCACCTTTTGTGCAAGAATCACATTAGGATTTACTTGATCTGATGTTTTTTTAAAATCCAAACTGGCTTCATGAGATTCTTTCCTTGGTTTCAGTTCTGCATTTGGCTCACCTTGTTCTAAGTCTAAAGTTTAATTTTTGTCAGTTTCTCTTGTTTTGCATTTAACGCCAACTTGAAAGAGTGTTTGCAGTCCTTTTTTTATTAATCTCATCATGTTTTTGTTTTTCTTTACGTTTTTGAGCTCCAGATTTTTGAGATGACATGTTTAAGGCCAGTACCTGAAATGAAATATAGAACATAGAAATTTGCTGTATTGCTATCAAGAATTTTTTAGTGGTTCTAAAGTTAGGACAATATTTATTGCTATTGACTTCCGCTAACTGTCAAGCCATTTATAGTCTCAAATCTCTCGATAACGTAGACAAAAAGGCATGCGATGTCAGTGTGGCCTTTATGCTACAATTACAGCATTTACATTCCTTCGCTTTCCTGTAAAGTCTTCTTTGCAGTCCATGATGAATCAGCGTGGCTCGTGTCCCATTTTCTTCTTCCTCCTGTGATTTGGCGGAAAAGCAAGGAGGAGTAATCCGAACAATAAGGTTGATATTTGAAGCTAGGAATGAACACGTGAAAACACTCGTCGATAGTCACTTTCACAAGTTTTTGTTCTTTGAATCTTGAATGCACTGTATTAAGTCATTCAAAAGTATTTTATCATTGTCATGGCCTTCTATTGCTTCAAGCTCACTCAATGCTTCGCAATCTTGTACGTGAAAGTTCTCCCGCCATTTTGTGTATTAGTTTATAAGGATGTCTCCTTCTTGAAACAATGACATGTTTCGGTTTTCGTGATGTTTCTTGGGCTTCATTGGGCCACCATGAGCTTCATAGGCCCTGGAGCGATGTACCATCTGCACCCCCCTCTCCTCGGGCCTGCTGCTTTCTGCAATACCAACAAACATCACAACTTGAAACAGCCCATATATAGAACAAATGGCTTTCATGTATTGTCAAAGAATTTCTGGAAAAGCATCCAGTAACCCAGGAGAACATTATTCAGGTGGTTCTCAGTAACAGTGAAGAAATGCTGACCTTGACAATAGACACCATAAGGAGGTGGATGGAACATTCTGAGGAGCCTTTCAATGAAGCTGACATGACCGTCTTCATGGAAGAAGTGTCAGAATTAATTTTTAGGATTGGGTCCATGTCTTCTAAGCAGGTCACTGCAACAATTAAACACTATTGGGATGGTGAGGCTGTGAGAATGAATAAATGAATGAATGAATAAATGAATAATTTATGGCCATAAATGTTGAAGGTGCTGGATATTGTCCAAGTTTCTTTTTAAAATGCCTTTTCTGTGAAACACTGAATATGAAGACAGCACCTCTGGACTGGTAGATTAGACTGCTGGCACTCATTTCCTAAATGTGGGACAAGATTGTGTGTTACTTTGCAGAAATGTGCCTCTGCTATCATTGTTAAGCCAAAAAATGCAAGGTAGTTGTAGGACTTATCTGAGAAGATTTTAAGACAATGCCTAGAGTATGTCTTGTCTTCCCTTCTTGTTCATTTTGCAGCCTCAGGTTACTTTTATCTTTGGTATATATAGGAGCACATCACTGGGGGGGTTTTGAGTCAACTTGGATAAGTGCCAGCCTATACAAATCAGAATTCACTGTTAGTCTGGAAAAGTTGATATGGCTGTCTGTATGTGAGAATGAAGCTGCTGCCATGATTGGAGATTTATGCTTACTGAGGTCTTGCTCTCATGTGAAGTTAGAGGACAGGTGAATTGTGCCATTGGCCAGTGGATTGTCACAGTAGCAAAAGTATTGCTGGTTTTATACTGGATTATGATAGGGAACCAGGAGCTAACTCATAGGACAAAGCCGTTAATTTACATTTTGGTCTATATCCTCATTTATTAGCACAGATTTGGAATTTGTGAGACTTTTTTCACTTTTGCAGTATGCTTCTCTTTGCATTTATATTACCCTATTGTACAATTTAAATAGCAAACGCTATTTCATCATACCTAAAATTTCTAAATCACAAAATATTGAACATACAGAACAACAAATTTTTTCCAAGGGAAAAAATTCACTGTTCCGAAATACAAACACACAACACATGCACACCAAAGTAAATACACCACACAGATACACTTAACAGAACCATAATTCTAACCCTACACTACTACCCATCCACTCACCTTAACCCAACCCTAACCCTAAAGTCCCTAACTACCACACACTTACCTTATCTGCTCCCTAACCCTAAAGTCCCTAACTACCGCACATTCACCTTACCCGCTCCCTAACCCTAAAGTCCCTAACTACTGCAAACTCACCTTACCCGCTCCCTAACCCTAAAGCCCCTAACTACCTCATGCTCACCGTACCCGCTCCCTAACCCTAAAGTCCCTAACTATCGCACACTCACCTTATCCGCTCCCTAATCCTAATGTCCCTAACTATCGGACACTCACCTTACCCTGATCTGTTCCCACACTTACCTTAACCCGGTCCGTAACCTCAGTTCGCATACTTACCTTACCCCGGTCCGTAACCTTCCCACCACAGTAGAGTAAATAGCGAAGCCATGGAAGGGACAACTGAAATCTTACCCTACTTAAGATTGTGAATTTCCATGGCTTTGCTGTTTTGAGTTTTCGACAAAAACGGGTCAATATTATAGCATTCGAAGTTTAAAAACTTCGATACTATAATATAGACCCTTCTCTTTTGCCCACAGCTGTGTGTAAACATGGAGTTGGCATATTTAATTAAGGCACCCCCAACATCTCATACAGTTGGTTACAGGCCTTCCACCCTACAAAAAATATTTTGTAGAGCAGTCTCCCACAGTTTCAGCAGGTGCCAGTTTTGATGAGTCTAAACCATTTGCTGTAAATAGTAATCTGTTGCCTTCTTGTAAGAGATTTTATACTTATGCATACATCTAGATATACGTAAACAAGTATGTGTGCGACTTATAACTTAACTGGAGACACCATTGATAGACAGAAGGGCTCACACACATATGCATGCACGCGCGCACACACACACGCACGCGCGCACACACACAAACACACACACACACACACACACACACACACACACACACACACACACACACACACACACACACATATACATAGTACATGTTATTTTAGAAATAAATAACAAATTCATCTTTGCAGTGAATCTGATTTTTAGGATGTGTGCAAAGACTCAAATTAACACACAGCAGCTCTTTGGACAAGACTGCTTAATTAGATTCTTGTACCAGTTTTTGAAGTCTGAGATCAACAGAGATGACAGAGAGGCAGAAAAAATACATTACTGGTTCACTTTGCAATATAATATGGTTTGTTTTTTATACAGGCTAGTTCAGGTTTTAATGTTCCTTTGCATTACAGAATGCAGTGTTGTTAACTATAAGCAGATACAATCAGAAGGATTTAGACACTCTAAATAAAACTGTGGTCTGTTTGTACTGGACCTGCACAGGCAGTTAAAGCACAATCATTGCAGATGCAGGCTGCGCACATGGAATATTCATTTGTGATTTTATAATCAGTAGGAATAAGGCTGAATAAATGTTAACCTTTCTAAACATCAGTTAAACATTTTATTAATTGTCACAGTGAGTGCTTTCACATAGCGAACAGGTTTGACTACTATGACATGCAAAGCAAAAACCAGGACATGAACAGAGAATCTGCCATTGCTACACTAATTGCTTGAGGGTGCAGTGGTGTTCTTAGTCTTTTATAAAGGAATTATTTTGATTCTAACTGCTCTATTATTCTGGCATCTGTATGGTACTGGATCTCATGTTAACAACTTACTCTGATGGGAACGATAACACTATGAAAAATGCAAATAAGCTATTCATGCAGTAAACAAGATAGTTAAAGAAGTGCAAAACAGGGAGAAGAAGAAGAGCAGAAGAGCAGAGCTGGAACAATTGAGAAGGGATTTTGCCATCTTCATTTTGTGTTGCCTTAATGAAGCAGAACAAATGTAAGTGTGCTACTCAGGCTCTTTGCAAGGCTGAAACTACGCCAGCACTCACCTTACTTACATTTTGTCAAGGTCTGAATGTTATATCAGCCCAATTTTTCACATGTAACATTTCTTTTTATTTTTTCTTTCCCTTTTGCTAATGAAAGCATGAAACTATATTATTCCTATATGAACACTATAAACAGACACAAATCATGAAAATGTCTGAAATATGTAGATATTCTGAATACTGGACAGGATTTTTCAAACCATTTTTAAGGTTTGCAAGTTTATATTTAATATTACTAAAATATATTCTTAAAATATACTTAGCTTGTTTATGAGAAAAAACAAAAGAAGTGTAGGAAAACTGACACAGAATATGAAAACACCCCATAAATTCTCCATATAATGAATCATTGAATCAAGTCATTTACATTTTAAGAAAAACCCTATTAGTGTCACTGGTTCAACAGATAGCACACCCACCTTTGATAATGGGTGATCGGAAGGCTGTGGTTTCTATTCCCATGTCAGGTGCTTGTATTCTTTTACCAAAACTGAGACTGCATTGCAGCTTAAGGGGAGTGCTGCACTCTTGTGTGTCCCATCCTCCAGACGAAGCATTAGACTGAGGTCTCTCCCTTTTTTTAATTTTTCCAAATCTTTTGGGTTTCTAATACCATGATGGGAATGTACCCCATTCCTAAGTCAAAGTGCAATTAAAGTTCCTGAAATTAGTATTGTTTCAATCTCTGATGTCAGCCAGAAGTGATCTATACAGCACCCGCAATGTGTCCAGTAATGTATCCTTCTGCAATATGTACAGGGTTACATATATTGGTAACATATCTAAATACGATTATGGATTCTTTTTATAAGACCTGTTGTTACTACTGGTATTGGAATTGTCTAGGTATCTTTCTTCCACATTGCTCTTGTTTCTGCTTGAAAATCCTGATATTTTATGACTTTGTATCTCTTTGTGTGTTTTCTTGGTGCTTCAGTTTTCCTGCTTTAAAGGTTGCATTTACACATTTACCAAGACTAAATGACATTCTTACATCATCTGAAAAAGTTTTGACAACTTGCAGTTGTGCTATCAGTTCCTTGTCTGATGATCTATACAGTTTTAAATCACCGAGAAAGAGAAGATGAGAAGCCTTTACACTTTGTTGTTTTCTAAGAGACAAATTATAGCCATGGCCTACGCTGTTAAGACAGAACAGTAGCAGTGACAGTCACCCTGGAATATCCCACTTTGAATTTGTATCCCTAGGATAATCATCTGTCCTTTATCATGGCATAATTGCAAAGTGGTCTGCCACTGCTTCATGGTCACTGTAATGTAGCTGACCAGTGTAAGGTGTATCTTATACATTTTTAAGCACTCTTTTATCCATGAATGGGGGATACTATCATATGCTGTTTTATAGTCAATCTATTGTATACTTAGATTATTCCCCTTTTTTACAGTTCTCCATTACAACTTTATTTAACAACAAATGATTCTTTGTTCCATATGACTTTCTTATATTGCCCTTTTATTCTATTGCCATAATTGAGTTTTCTTCTGAATGACTATAAACTGTCGGCATCAGTTCCAGTGTGTAGTTTATATGTCGTCAGAAGGCAAGTTATTGGTCTATAATTTTTAGGCTAGTTTGCAGGTACAATCTTAAGTAGGTGAGTTTTTCCTGTTGTTAGACTGGTTGGTGTCTTTTCTGGGTGGGCATATAAATAGTTCTTACTCATGGCTAAATCTTTGTGCAAAGTTGTTAATACTTTTAACCAGAAGTTAGGTACTGCATCGAGGTCTGGGGTTTTCCAATTAGAGGCTTTTCTTAACTTTGTTTCAGTCTCTCTGGCTGTTACTTCATCCCATTTCATATCCTATACCTTTAAACCTCTTATTCTTTTTTTTCTGAGGTCCTGAGATGATGGTAACTCAGGTGGATACAAAAGCTGCCATGGCACTTATTTTAATGAACAGGGGAATATCACCCCATTCCCTAGCCAATTTACCTTTACCTACTATGAAGTCTGCCTCAGGTCTCCCTTGAAAAGAACCCAGTGGGACTAATCCAGTCAGCAAAGTATTAATGAATAAATGTATAAAACATCTAGTGTAAATATGTGATGCATTTTATTATACAGGCAGTGATTTACAGTCACAGTTTTGCAGCTGTTCTTAACTTGATGATTTCATAATTTCAGTTTATGTTTCTAAACAAAAGACTGATAAGGGAGAAAACTGGACCCCACTATTTTATCTGCATAGCTGTCAGAATGTTATATAGGCAGTATACTTTTGATACCTCCCATTCCATTCTGTCTGACAGACCAAAGGAGAGGCATATACCTAGCAACAATAAACAGAGTTGATTTGAAAAATGCCACACCATTTGATTGTTCTTTTAATAAGTCCAGTTGTAAAGGAAACCAGTGCTTCCACAACCTTCCCTATAAGTATTAAAAAAAAAACTATTAGACGCAGGTGAGTGAGGGAAATGTGAGGCCCTAATACTAATGTAAATAATGAGCAATATTTCTATCCATCTATCTGTCATTTATTTATTTATTTATTTTACATTTGTTGACCGGGCTAGTCTAGCTGGATATATGTCCATTTTCAGTAGAGGCCTGGGGAGAAAAGCTCCAAGACAGATACAAACAGACAATAAGTATTGTTAAAAAAAACAAGAAGTAGACATAGAAGATATTTTATGCATTTAACAGTACATTTCATAAAACTATATACAAAGTTTAGAGCAAGATATATACATGTGCTAGTGGCTAAAAATAGTATCCAGGTTCTTACTAGATGCTTTCCATTGCACTACAGAAGATTAATTTAGTGGAAAGAGAACAACTAGAAAATATATTAGTAGCAGTAATGATAGGTTAGTCAGGGTTTGACATGTCTGTTTGGCTATCTACTTGAGTATCTGTCTTTCTATCTTCTATCTATCTATCTATCTATCTATCTATCTATCTATCTATCTATCTATCTAAATATAACCCCAGACAGCACAGGGCAAAGTCTGTCTCCATACCTATGTTTATAGCTGTGTAGACTAGTTATGCAAGTATATGTCTAAAAAAGTAAAAAAAAAAAAAATAAAAGAAAGAAAAAACAAAACAGGTCAGAGTGAACATGTAAAAAAAGTTAAAGTGCCTTCAGGGTAATGCTAATTTTGAAATGTTACGTTTCTTTACTGGATCTGCTGAAATAGTTATACTTCTGACGTTGAAGGAAATTCCCAAACTCCCATTGTGGATTCTTAAAAGCATCAGTCCTTTGGAGTGCATACAGAGAATTGCATTCTGAACATGAGGGAAGAAAGAGTGGCATGTTCCAAGATTGAGGATAGGCAGGATCCTGAGCTGGTGGTAAAGGAGAACACTGCACCACAGTATTATATGTGTTTACCTCTCGAGGTTTATACCATCAGAGCAGTTTCACAGCAACAAAAGCATTATTTTGGCTTTGGTATACTAGAGGAACAGAATTTGCATATTAGCTGTAAACATGCATGGTCAGTGTGACACAAATTGCATAACTAACTTAATAGTCTTTCTTATTTCTAAGGGAGGATATGACTAGTATACCCCTAGATACTTTTCAACATTTAAAAGAAAATTTCTAGACACAAGGTGGTAAAGGAGAGTGGCAGACATATTAACAAATGATATTATCAGTCTATCAATTTACAAATGAAACTATCACTCTATAAATTTGCCTGTCTGTCTGCCTGCAAGCTTCTACCACTCCACTTTCCTATCCATTTGCCCATCTGGCTGTATCTGCCTATCTTCCTGTTTGTTTAAATTAAAACAATGCATAATATCAGAACATGCAAAGAGAAACAGCCAAAATAGAAGTGAGGTTGTTACACAGCAACAGATACCTCCTTGTGCTCTTCTGGACCCTCATTCATATCTTGTCCTGTTCTCTCCATTATTGTCCCTGAGTCTTACACAGGTGATATACAAGTAGAGATCAGGGGCACATGCAGCAGGGAAAGCCCCATCAGAAGGCTAGAATGCCAATGGCACAAGTATAAGCTAGACGACATAGTCCACATTTAACAATGGGGTTGGTGTAATGGTTAAGGTGTTTGCTTCACCGACACAAGGTAGTGAGTTTGAGTCTCACTTTACCCTCTTCAAGCACAACCTTGATGAGTGGACAGGAAACCACAAATTTGTCCCAGGGGTTCCATCTGTGTCCCTCATTAACAGGTACTGACTGAGGTTTCTTTTTTAGAGATAAACTCTTGGCTAGGCTTGTAAGGGCCCCAGGGCCATTAGCCTAGTGACGTCCTATGAACATATTGGGTGATAATTCACAGCTGCATCTTCCCCAAACAAAACTTAGGAGAGGACACACCTGTATCTATAAGAAATGTACTTGCAGCTAGTAACAGGGGTGGGGACATTACCATCATGGATGTCAGAGGACCTCTCCAAAAAAAAAATGACATAAGACAATTAGTAAAGTGTAATGTCTACATTATCAAATAAGTTTGGACCGTACCTAGTACAAAAAGGATCCAGCTTGAAATGCAAATGTATAAGAAAAAAATTTGCTGGATTTTACGTATTCCGTATTAGATCAAAGAGATTTTCACAATATTTTTTAAAACATCCTTCACTTTGTATTCTTCACAACATACGCAGGGTTTTGCAGATGGATGCAGATGAGCAGGATATCAGATATGGCTTTATTTTAAGAGAGAGGTAAAAGGACAAAAGTTCTAACAGGGTATCTAACTGCTTATCATATTCTAAAGCAAATTAGATGTGAGAGAGAAAGGTAGGCACACTGCAATAAGAAAGCTCTGAGTTCAGAAGCCATTTTACTAAAGGTGATGCCTCGTTTAATTGAAGCACCCAGACGTGAAGTGTAATGTGCAATCAAGTAATTTAAAAACTTACTAACATTTGAGTGGGTGCCAGCTACCCCAGGCTTTGATAATATACTGCTTTATAACACTGTACTATTATCTTTGAAATACCACTTATTTGAGAAGTATAAAACAAACACACATTGTTAATAAAATAAATACCTCTCTGTCTATTTATGTATAAATGTAAAAGTAAAAAAACAGTATTAGTGCAGTGACAAGTCTGTTACTAATAAGGGAAAACTATAAAAACAGAAATGTAACTGGAACCATGTGCAGGTATAAAAAGTAGTTAATTCAAACAATTCAAAGCTCACAACTTACTTGAATAGTTGCTTTTCTAAAAGTAATAGTTGTTTATTCCAAGAGTTTAAAATCCAAAATATAGTTAGAAGTGCTTATTCCACAAGTTTAAAATCCACAATTAACTTAAAAAGTTGCTGCTTACTCTACAAGTTTAACATCGACAACTTTCTTGAAACGTTGCAAGTGCAGAAGACACTTTCATTCAGACAGGCTTCATCAGGCAAAGAAACTGATCAAAATACTGTGCTTATCTTATATAATCAAGGTGTAGTCACATGATCTAGTCACATGTTAAAATTGTAGTCACATGTTAAGATAATAATAGGTAAACTGTGTAAAATTGCATGTATAAAAATGTAAGGGACAATAACAGTAAGAAATGTAGCAAATAATGAAGGTACTTGTAAAAGTTTTGAATTTTCATTTTTCTAATCATATGGGGTACAGACAAATACAGAAATGTCAGTGTAAGTACCTCAAATAAGGCTTAATGGTAACCATGTCATTCAAGTCAGGGGGATATCTTCTTCTTCTTTCGGCTGCTCCCATTAGGGGTCGCCACAGTGGATCATCTGTTTCCATTTCTTCCTGTCCTCTGCATCTTGCTCTGTCATCAACCACCTGCATGTCCTCTCTCACCACATCCGTAAACCTTATCTTAGGCCTTCCTCTTTTCCTGTTACCTGGCAGCTTCATCCTTAGCATCTTTTCCCCAATATACTCTGCATCCCTCCTCAGCACATGTCCAAACCAATGTAATCTTGCCTCTCTGGCTTTGTATCCAAACCTTCCAACCTGGGCTTACCCTCTAATATACTTCTTCCTAATCCTGTCCATCCTCGTCACACCCAGTGCAAATCTTAACATCTTCAGCTTTGCCATGTCAAGCTCTGACTCCTGCCATTTTGTCAATGCCACTGTCTCCAACCCATATAACATAGCTGGTCTCACTATCTTCTTGTAGACCTTCCCTTTCACTCTTACTTTTACTCGTCTGTCACAAATCACTGCTGACACTCTTCTCCACCCACTCCATCCTGCCTGTACTCTCTTTTTCATCTCTCTTCCACACTCACAATTACTCTGAACTGTTGATCCGAAGTATTTAAACTCATCCACCTTTTCCACCTCTACTCCCTGCATCCTCACCATTCCTCTATCCTCCCTCTCATTCACACACACATATTCTGTCTTAGTTCTGCTGGCCTTCATTCCTCTTCTCTCTAGAGCATATCTCTACCTCTCCAGGGTCTCCTCCACCTGTTCCCTACTCTCAATACAGATCACAATGTCATCCGCAAACATCATAGTCCACAGGGACTCATGTCTGATCTTGTCTGTCAACCTGTCCATCACCATTGCAAATAAGAAAGGGCTCAGAGTTGATCCTTGATGTAATCCCACCTCCACCTTGAATGCATCCATCACTCCCACCACAGACATCACTGCTGTTACACTACCCTCGTACATATCCTGTACCACTCTTACATACTTCTCTGACACTCCTGACTTCCTCATACAAACCACAACTCCTCTCTAGGCACCCTGTCATATGCCTTCTCTAAGTCCACAAAGACACAATGCAACTCCTTCTGACATTCTCTGTACTTCTCCATCCACACTCTCAGAGCAAACATTGCATCTGTAGTGCTCTTTCCTGGCATGAAACCATACTGCTGATCACTAATCATCACCTCCCTTCTTAACCTAGCTTCCACTACTCTTTCCCATAACGTCATGCTGTGACTGATCAATTTAATCCCTTTTTAGTTACTACAGGTCTGCACATCACCCTTATTCTTAAAAATCTGTACCAAAACACTTTTTCTCTATTCCTCAGGCATACTATCACTTTCCAAGATTTTATTAAACAATCTAGTTAAAAACTCCACTGCCATTTCACCTAAACACCTCCATGCTTCCACAGGTATGTCATCTGGACCAACAGCCTTTCCATTCTTCATTCTCTTCATAGCTATCCTTATTTACTCCTTGCTAATCCACTGCACTTCATGATTCACTATCAGCACATCATACAACCTTATATATGGGCATATGTGCCTTAAATCTATCATGCAATATTTTATATGCTCTACTAATGATTCTTTTTTAATGGTAACTTCTGTTATAGATTTTACTAAAAACTCTACCAGTGCTGGTCTTTCATTTAGGACCCCCCCCACACACACACACACACATTTCTTTCTCTTTGCCTGTACTCTGATGTCAATCCTTGATAGGGAAGACAGTCTCTAACCTGCAGTCCAAATAAATTCTGGGCTTCTTCCTATTCTGTTACCTTTCCCTCTCTAGTCATTTGCTCCCAATACCTTGGTTCGTTTTCCAGTTTTCTCCAATAAATTCCAGCCCCTCTTCCCTTTTGTGTATATCCCTAATTGCAGTCACCTCTATCAGCCGAATATCCTTTCTTGATTCCCATGTTGGTTTAGTTCTTAGAATACTTTCTGCTACTTTATAGATATAATATTCTGTATGATTGTTGTTATTCTCCTTAAAGGCCTGCATCCAAAACCGCAATCTCTTGTTTCTTGAGCTTCCCCCCGTTTCAACATCATTCCGTTCCACTTTGAATTATAGTGTTCTGTTTGTGCTATGTACAGGAGGCTTAACTGTGTAGCTCTGAAATACACCTTCAAACTGGGTAATCACAATCTGCCCTGTTCTAGTGGAAGAATCAGCTTATCCCACTTGACTCTTGCTGTCTTCCCATTCCAGATAAAGTCCTTCAGCTCTTTATTAATTGCTATCCACAGCTTCTCCTCTGGTTGATAAAAATATGCCTGACCTGTGTATAAGAATAAAGGGACTAAAAACATTTTCACTGCTTGTATCGTTCTATCCATATCCGTATAACAAAGCTTCCATTTACACGGTTTTTATATTATCTTTTGTTTATTCTCTTCCCACATATCCTCATCTGCCATATCAGAATAATTTTAATCCATACTGCTAAATACTTCATTTTATCATGTCCCCATAAACATGGATATTGCTGAACCAGTTCATGTGTGGGCACATAATTTATCACTATTGCCTTTGTTTGAGCTTCGTTGATTTTGCATCCCAGAAAGATCTGAAACTGTCTCAAATTGTTCCACTGTAATGTCTCTTTCTGGTTTTGGCAGGTATAAAGTAATATCATCTGCAAATAGAGCCAGCATTTCTTGCTGAGATTTCAGAAGATGATTTGTTTGATGCAATAAGAATGAAAATACAATCGTCACTTGTGTTTGTTTCTGTGATTCATTAAATGTTCAATGATCTCGAAAGCCCTTGTCCCCTCCCATTTTTTTATGCACGAGAACTTCATGTTTGCCTTACAGCAGCCAATATTTGCCATTTCCTCTTCTCCTATTCCACCCACTCTCGATATGCCCCTTACTTTTCGACTTCTTTCAATTTACTTGTTTGCAAAGACATATCAGTTTTACCTGTTACCTGTTCTAAAAACATGCTTGTTTAGAATAGTAACTAGCTAAGCAGCTGTTCACAGCGTAGTTTTTGCCTGTAGCTCTACGCTATCTTTGATTGCTAATTTGAGCAATGCTATTAGGTTTAGTTTTTTTCTCAGGAGTCATTACCTCAGTTATTTTGAATACTCACATTATCCTCTTTACTGTTGAGGGAGAGTTTGTGACTGGCCATGCAAGGAATGACCATAAGACATTGAAGTAATCCTCAAGGGTCAGTTCTTCTTTAAAAATACATCATCTATTGCCACAACATAAGCCAGATGCAACTCTATTCTCAGTTAGTAGTTGGACCGTCATCAGAATTGTAGTTCTGAAGCAGTTTGCAAAATTCTGCATTACATTCCGAAATGTTTTCATGACTCATTTGATTTCCATCACTGTAATGTTGTAGCTGGAGTTTGACAGCTGGAATCCCACCAGAAGACTCCACCTCTACAGTTTTGTCTCACACACAAGTCACACTTTATGACTTAATTCACTAGCCAGTGACATTTAATTGCAAAGCCACTCAAATGACGTTATGCTGCATCATAGCTGTGCGTAGTCTGAGTAGACACAATACACAAAAGGAATACTAGTCACTCCATACCCACATTGTGTAATAAACTTCCTTATAGCTTTGATCTGTTCAGTCATATCTGCCTTTGAGTGCTTCACTTCTAAAAAATACATCAGATCTTACTCAGTTAATATTCAGCAGGAGTATAAGAGCTTTTATTTTTATGTCATGAATATAGGTACATGGATCATTTTCAAAACTAGCAATGCGTATGTGTTTATATATAGATAGATACATAGATACAGATACAAACACACATGCATACCAAGACATAAAACAGCTATGCGCGCGCACGCACACACACACACGCACACACACACACACACACACACACACACACACACACACACACACACACACACACACACACACACACACACATATGCACACATACATATACACACATGCACACACACACACACACACACACTCACACACACACAATTCAATAGCCAGTCAGCATGCTTTTGGAAGAAAAGTGAAGTACCGCACTCATATTAGCAAATCATTTCCTTTTTAGTTAGTGATGACTGACATGACTGTGTGGCTTCTGTACTGAGACTCACCCTGCTCATCTCCATTACATAGGTTCACTGCTACTATTTCCCCCAGGAGGGAGATTAACTTCCTCTCCTTAGGGCCAACACTATGTAATTGAGTGAAGTGGAACAGAGACCTGCCACTACTGCACACAACAGCTGATATTATAGAGCTATGTCCCTAATCCCTATCCTTATTGCTTGGTAATACTGTAGAGGTTACCCAGGCAATGAGATGAGGTCCAGTAAGCATGCTTCACCCTAGGCCCCAGGGTAGACACACCTTTGTATTCAATTGTTTCTTCCAATACATCACTGTCTTCAGTCAGTGACTCACTCACCTTTACCAGAGCTATGAGAGACCACAACTGCCATAAACATCATTACTTCCTCCCCTGCCAGTGCTTCAAATACCCCAGACATTAATTGAACCCATGTCACCTGGGCTGTAATCAGGGCTTTATACCTCGATGCCTCAGCACTGGATTGATATTAAATCTCTTTGCTCTCCCTAAATTGTTTTACTAGTTAAGTGAACTTGTCTACTCTAATCACTTTTGTTTCAGACTGCCATCATCAATATACAGTAGAGCATTGATTATCTGAATTAATTTTGATAATCAAAACTATAACTGAACCAGCCAAGTAGTAGAGATGTCAAATTAATGGAACCAGATCAACATTCACTTTTTTTTTATTGTAACATTCACACACAGCCTCAAACCACCAAGTGTTTTAAATTTGTAAGTTTGAACATTTTTCCAGTAAGCAATGAAAAAAAAAAAATATGAACCAATAATGACAAAATTACCCATTACAGAACATTTCAACCACAAGAGACTAATCAAACTTCTGTCATGAGAAGTAAAAGTCACCTGAATAATTGCACATTAAACAGATCTATAACTAATGAAGAGGTTGCTGCTGGCAAGCAGCTTTACATTTCAGTGTTTCATGTATACATTCAGAGCCTGCTTCCCTTGAAGAATAAACTGCCCATGTTATGATTAAAAAAAAGTGGTAAGCTGGTAATATTGCAATAGGGAATGGCTGTCAAGTCAGCAACAGGTTCATAGTTACTAGGCATCTCATCCAAAGGAAGACAAGAGTGCAGCACACCCACTCCTCCCTTAAAGGAGACACTGCAATATCAGCACTCCATGTACATGGTGTTGGTAATAGAGCCATGACATATGCTGTCTGTTGTGCTCCTCATACTGCTTTCAAAGCTCATAGCACAAACATCGATGATGGCAATTTGCTAAACAAAACAGTTACACTGAAAACAGACTTAGCATGAGCAACAGTAATCTTCTCTTCCCTTAAACCTCGACATTCCTTATGAAACAAGAGCATGCTATTTATTCTTTTTAATATCCTATAGGTATGTACTTGTTAGAGACACACACATGCTGCAAAGCTGCTAGTTATTGCATATTCATGAGTATATTTCTGACTGCAGTGTTATAAATATATGGTGTGGACCACTTCAGTTGAGAATATGTCTCTATATTGGGCATGTTCTCTGTTTGAACGTTGTATATTATCTATAATATGATATGGAGTACCCTCACTAAATTCAAAGTAGCCACAATAGAAACAAATATTTATTAAAAATGGAGAATAGAAGGATGAAGAGAAAAATGAAAATGAATGTCTGTCTAAATCTATTAAAATAACTAAGGGCACAAAACAAGGCTGCCCTCTTTCTCCGTTATTGTTTGCGCTAGTCATTGAACCCTTAGCAAATAATATACGTATGGATAAAAATATTGAAGGAATACAACTAGACAACAGCCTAGAGCTTAAAATTCAACTTTTTGCTGATGATATTTTAATTACCTTAAAAAATAATAATAGCAGTTTAAAAGCATTATGGGACTCAATTCAAAACTTTCAAAACTTTTCAAGTCTTAAATTTAATGAGAACAAAACAAATGTATTGCTTATTAATACTAATAAAAAAGATCTAAATAAAAAATACCATAAATATATCTCTACCGATAATATAATTAAATACTTGGGAATTATAATAACTAACAACCTAGATACTACAATTGAAACAAATTATAAAGAGACCTTAAATAATATTAAAAATCTAATACAAAGATGGAATAAATTCTTCTTTTCAATGGAAGAAAGGCTTTATATAATTAAAATTATCATATTTCCAAAAATTCTTTATGTCATACAGGCTTGTTCTTTGCCACCAGCTAAATCGCACCTAAAACAATTAAATGATTTAATGGTAAGATTCCTATGGTATCCAAACAAACCATGGATAGCTATGAAGTATCATCTAGATGATTGGGATATAGGTGGCATAGGTTTACCATATATATAAATATATTTGCATATATTATTAAAACAATATATTATGGCTAAATACAAAATATACATCAAAATGGAAGCTAGTTCATGAGAGAATCTGGTTAAAATCAGGATCTGTAGTAGCAAAAAGTATATATATTTATACCAAACAATTTTCTATGGCTATATATGATGATATATAAGAATATATATATAAGTTCCATATACATTATATACATTATATATATGCTTAACGAAAAGGGATTAATATATATTAAATATGGAAGATATTCGTGTTACATGTACAAGAATTAAGACAGTATATATTAAGCAAACAAAACAATGCAACCATCAATAAGACAAAATGTTCCTAACCTTATAGAACATATATATATTACTAATGAATCAACCCATTACTGGAAAGGGATACTTATCATCTATTTATAAAACAAACAAAAATATTTATCAATAAAATATGTTCTATGAATGCCATTTGATTAAACCATATTGGGATAAAATAAATTATTTCAGATTTCAAATCTATTATTTTGTTTAATGCACCTGTACCTGACTGTGTGCCAAGAACAAAACACTATTAAAGGAAGAACTGAAAGAACTACATCATTATACAAGAATAATGACTGCAGCAGATTATAATCAGGAAACAATTGTATAGAAAGTCAATTATATGTCAACAAAACCAAATATTTTATTTTGGTTTTAATGTTTGATATCTGTTTAGAGGTTTTAGCCTACCTTTTTAATAATTTGTAAATAATTGATAAAGAACCTGTATTTAAGTAATCTGTAAATGAATAAAAATATTAAAAAAAAAAAACATTCCATGAAAATGCACAGAAACTTTTCATTGAAAATGCACAGAAGCTTGACAGTCCTTGAAAATGCTGAAACTCAGACTTGTTTAGAGATACACTGAATGATTAGATCATTCAAGGATGAGAGTTTTTGGTATTGAAGGAGGGTTTGGTGGTTGTTTATCTTATATTGTTCTCAGTTATGATCTTGTAATTTACTTTTATTGGGTGTCTATAATCTATTGTAATACTGTTGGAAGAAGAAAGAACAAGTCATTCTCTTCATGTACACACATCTACACATTGTTACGAGTATATGAATATGGATAAAAGCAAAGCTAATATAAATCCAATTGCAAAATGTATATCTCTTAATGTAAATGGTTTAAATCATAGCTGCAAAAGGGGAAGTCTTTATAGATATTTAAAGCTATGTGAAGTGCAACTAGTATTTTTACAGGAAACATACCTTACACAGGAAGACATAAATAAAATAAACAATAAAAATTATACAATACTAGTAAGTTCCACCTATAATCAGAAGCGAAGGGGAGTAGCAATTTTGTGGAAAAACACTACTTTAATGCCTAAAATCATAAACACGTTCCATGACAACTCAGGAATGTTTTGTCTAGTGACAATATCTATCAATGAAATGATATATACATTAGTGAATATTTATTGGATACCAGGACTAGGTGTTAGAGTGGCCAAACAACACATTGTATAATATACCAAAGGCAATTTAATCATAGCTGGAGATTTCAATTGCATTATAAAAGAAACTGACACAAACACTAAAACTACACGTAAGAGATCACCTTTAACAAAGTTGTTATCTGAGTTTGTTGAAACTTTTAATATAGTTGACATAAATGAGTATGCTATCCCAGATTCACTATTCTTTACACATTTTTCCCATAGACATAATACATACTTTAGAATAGATAGAGTGTACATAACAAAGGATTTAACCTCTAAATTAAATAAAGTCAAGACAATTTCATGTCCATTTTCGGACCATAACACCATAACGTTTGAGACAGACTTATGTTTCAAGAGAAGGATATCAGTAACAAGAATACCATCTTACATAACAAATCTCAAAGATTTTAAGGAATTTTATATTAAAGAGACACAAACATTCCTAGATATCAATCTTACAAAAGATGTATCTGAAATATATATATGGGATGCATTGAAAGCATACCTATATGGAAGAGCGGTGGGATGGTATAAAAATAAACAAAACAGTGGAATAAGGAATTAATGGAATTACAGTCAAAAGTAGATAATTTAAAGCTTGATATTCAAAATGGAAACACCAACTTAATAAAAGAACTAGAAGATACTAATAAAAAATACTCAGAGACGCTACACCACAAAACAATGATCAACTTAGAAAAAACATAAACTATGTTACTATTCAATGAACCCTAAAAACTAACGAAGAATAGCAAATAGGACTAAAAAGATTATTAAAACAAATCAAATCAAGGAAATACTTAATATAGAAACCAAAAAGAAAGTATCTGATTTAGAAGGAATACTAGAAGTTTTTAGGCTATTTTTTCATAAACTTAATAATCAAAATGAGAAAACAGAATCACATTCAGCATTGAAAGCTTTTCTCAAAAACAATGTTAAAGTTAGGTTATTAGAGGAGCAGGTACAACTAATAGATAAACAAATAACAATGACAGAACTTAAAGCTGAAGTAAATAAGCTAAAATTAAACAAAGCTCCAGGTATAGATAATATCACCCCAGAAATGTTTAAATTACTATCAAATGAGGCTTTGCTGTTGTTATTGAATGTCTTTACATCAGTTAAAAATGGTAAAGACATTCCTCCTTCTTGGAAGTACACATTAATATCACCAATTCTGAAACAAAATAAAGATCCCAGTGAATGTTCATCATACAGACCCATTTCACTTCTTAATATAGATTATAAAATTTTTATGGCAATGCATGCTGCTCGAATAAAACAATTACTACCACTTTTGATAGAGGAATTCTTTCCTTAATTGATTATATAAATGTCACGAAAAACAAAATGAATGTTATTAGCTTAGACATAAATAGCACATTTGATTCAGTGAACTGGGATTATCTGTGGTTAGTTTTAGAAGAATATGGCTTCTCAAACAACTTCACTTTGTTAATAATATCATTATATGAAAAATCATTGGCTTATATAAAACTGGGATCTTGTCTGTCTAAATCTATTAAAATAACTAAGGGCACAAAACAAGGCTGCCCTCTTTCTCCGTTATTGTTTGCGCTAGTCATTGAACCCTTAGCAAATAATATACGTATGGATAAAAATATTGAAGGAATACAACTAGACAACAGCCTAGAGCTTAAAATTCAACTTTTTGCCGATGATATTTTAATTACCTTAAAAATAATAATAGCAGTTTAAAAGCATTATGGGACTCAATTCAAAACTTTCAAAACTTTTCAAGTCTTAAATTTAATGAGAACAAAACAAATGTATTGCTTATTAATACTAATAAAAAAGATCTAAATAAAAATACCATAAATATATCTCTACCGATAATATAATTAAATACTTGGGAATTATAATAACTAACAACCTAGATACTACAATTGAAACAAATTATAAAGAGACCTTAAATAATATTAAAAATCTAATACAAAGATGGAATAAATTCTTCTTTTCAATGGAAGAAAGGCTTTATATAATTAAAATTATCATATTTCCAAAAATTCTTTATGTCATACAGGCTTGTTCTTTGCCACCAGCTAAATCGCACCTAAAACAATTAAATGATTTAATGGTAAGATTCCTATGGTATCCAAACAAACCATGGATAGCTATGAAGTATCATCTAGATGATTGGGATATAGGTGGCATAGGTTTACCAGACATAGAAATATATTTGCATTCATCCATTATTAAAACAATATCATTATGGCTAAATACAAAATATACATCAAAATGGAAGCTAGTTCATGAGAGAATCTGGTTAAAATCAGGATTTGTAGTAGCAAAAAAGTATACAGATTTCATACCAAACAATTTTCTATGGCTGAAGAAGGAATATATGATGATACATAAGAATAAAAATATAAGTTCCAAATACATTACTTATACATTAAAAATTTTCCAAAATCTTATTAATAGCAATCCTGATATTAAAGCATGGTCATTTCTTTTATATCCAGTAGCGTACACACAAGGTAATATAATAACATTTAATATGGAAGTAGTCAACATGCTTAACGAAAAGGGATTAATATATTGGCATCAATTGCTAAACTCTGGAAAACCTCTGAAAATAGACCAGATTAAACAGAAATTAAATATGGAAGATAGTTCGTGGTTACATGTACAAGAATTAAGACAGTATATATTAAGCAAACAAGAAACAATGCAACCATCAATAAGACAAAATGTTCCTAACCTTATAGAACATATAATATTACTAATGAATCAACCCATTACTGGAAAGGGATACTTATCATCTATTTATAAAACAAACAAAAAAAATAAAAATGCATAATAATGACAAAATATGGAATTATTATAGATCAGTTAATGGACATGTGCCAAATGACAGAGATAAAAACTAATTCTTCTCTCTCCAAAGCAGACATCACTTTCATTACATTGGAGACTTTTTACATGGCAATTCATATACAGATCTTATGTAACCCCTCATAAAATGGAACTTATGTTTAAGAAAAATATTGGCTGCTGGAGATGTGATTTATCAATAAAAGCAGACTGGCAACATATGTTCTACGAATGCCATTTGATTAAACCATATTGGGATAAAATAAATTATTTTCTGCAAATGGTATTCAATGATAAATTCCAGATTTCCAAATCTATTATTTTGTTTAATGCACCTGTACCTGACTGTGTGCCAAGAACAAAATATGTAATCTTATGGACTCTCCTAGCTATTGCAAGGAAGAACATTGCATCAAACTGGAAATCCAAAGCTTCTCCAACTTTTAAGCAATTCATGAATATGGTGTCAGCAGTATCGCAATTGGAAATGAACACTATTAAAGGAAGAACTGAAAGAACTACATCATTATACATAGCATGGCAAAAAGTAACTGAAGTACTGGAGAATAATGACTGCAGCAGATTATAATCAGGAAACAATTGTATAGAAAGTCAATTATATGTCAACAATAGACACCCTTGTAAATATTTTATTTTGGTTTTAATGTTTGATATCTGTTTAGAGGTTTTAGCCTACCTTTTTAAATAATTTGTAAATACTTCATTGTCATAAATAACCTGCATTCATGTTTTCTTGTTTTTGGAAATGAATAAAAATATTAAAAAAAAAAAAAAACATTCCATGAAAATGCACAGAAACTTAAAATTCCTTGAAAATGCACAGAAGCTTGACAGTCCTTGAAAATGCATAGAAACTCAGAATTGTTTAAAAATACACTGAAACTCAACATTTCTTGAAATGCATTTACTGATGACAGTTTGGCAATTGGTATTGAAGGTACAGGGTTTGAGCATGAATGAATTAACCAACCTGCCATCCCTAACTGGGACATTCTACATGCACTCACACACACACACACACACACACACACACACACACACACACATACACATCTCCACATTTTTAAAAAAAATTGCATGCTGTTTTTGTTTAAACGTGTGTGTTTTGTATTAAAGACACATGCAGAGTACAGTCTTAAAGAAGAAATGTTAAGTTTTTGTGGCAGTCTCCTGGCCAGTGGGCCCACACTCTGCAGTAGTAGGGCCCCAGCCTAGTGCTGAATCCACCTCTGGCTGCAGAGATATGTGCATATTCAGTTAATGAAATTGCATTTTAAATTAAACATTGGTACTTTATAAGTATTTTTTTTTTTGTGAAACTTAGAAGCCTATCCAAACACTTCACCACTTTATTTTAACTAAACAATGATTATGGGCATTTAGATAATATATTTTAGAAGCAAATGAGTAATATAAATATTACTTAAACAAAGATTACAGCACTTATAACATCTTAAAGATAACAGCACGTAAAATATCTCTAAGCTCATATAAATATATATATATATATATATATATATATATATATATATATATATTTATTTATTTATATGGGTCCCCTTCAAAACATCTAAAACCCATAACATCTAATTTCATAACATTGAGACCAGAACATCTAAAACCCATAACATTGAATTTCACAACATCTACCAGTACAAATCACATGAAAATAAAATCCCCTCCACATATAACGACATACAATGACACCAAACTACCAAACAAACTTTTTACTACATTTCTGCAGGGGGGCATGATACAGTGGGGTTAGGAAATTAACTTTTTCCCACTGTGGTATGATCTTGGAGTTGGTATATTTAATCTACAGGGGGTATGGGGGCAGAGACCCCCACATGGGGGGTGCAGGGGTGCTTGCCCCCCAGCAGAAACATAGTAAAAGGTGTGTTTGGTCATTTGGCGTTGTTATATGAGGAGGGGATGTTATTGTCTTGTGATTTGTAGTGTTAGATGTTTAGAAATTTGATGTTATGGGTTTTAGATGTTCTGGTCTCAATGTTATGAAATTAGTTGTTATGGGTTTTAGGTGTTTCAAAGTAGACCCATATATATATATATATATATATATATTCATATATGTATATATATATATATATATATAAATATATATATATATATATATATATATATATATATATATATATATATATATATATATATATATATATATATATATATATGTGTGTGTGTGTGTGTGTATAAATGTATGTATAAGGGGATCCAGTGTCTGTCCGCCTGGGATGACATGCTCGACAAGCCACGTTGCTTCGCTAGGGACGGCTTGCATCTGTCACCCCTGGGCTTTCGGATATTGGCAAAGGCTCTTGCCACCCCCATAGTGCCTTTTTTTAGGCAAGGCTCAAAAGTCAAACCAACCTCCACAGACAGTACAAGGAACAAGAAACTAAGGGTAATGCTGCTAAGTGCCAGAAGTCTTAACCTCAAGATGCATGCACTCGAAGCTCTTCTCAGTATGGAGAACATCGATATCTGTGCAGTGACAGAAACCTGGTTCAAGGCTCCAGAGAGCACCCCAGCACTACCAGGTTATACCTCATATCATGCTTTTCGGCCACAAAACCCAGACCAAACCACAAAAGGAGGGGGAGTTTCCATATTTATCAAGGATATTCACACCTCCAGGTTAGTGGCATTGCATGAAGTATCGGAGACCATCCATGTGCAACTGACACTGGGCAAGACTGCTTTTCAGTTTATAGCATCCTACAGACCACCCACTCAAAGTCAGGAATCCCACTCGGCTTTCCTGAAAACATTGGAGAACATGAAGATCTCTCCGAACACCATTATATTGGGTGACTTCAACTACCCAAACATAGACTGGGAGCATTACTCAAGCCCCAGCACCTTAGCCCAAAGGTTCCTGGAATTTATAAATTCAAATGCTATGGAACAACTAGTCACCACTCCCACAAGAGGGGAAAACATACTAGACCTGATCATTACCAACATGGGGACTCTATGCTCCATACCAGAAGTATATCCCTCATTGGTAAGATCAGACCATAAATTAATTTCACTGGATATCCACATCCCGACCCCACCCCCAGCCCAGAAAACCACAGTGAAAAACTTCTCAAAAGCGAAA
The DNA here is from genome assembly GCF_019279795.1 of Protopterus annectens. NCBI lineage: Eukaryota > Metazoa > Chordata > Ceratodontiformes > Protopteridae > Protopterus > Protopterus annectens. The sequence continues at coordinate 1,965,351,558 of NC_056733.1, forward strand.
TTCACACTTCTCAAAACCAAAGTGGAATCCTTCAAGGCCCCAGGGCCAGTGGAAACTATGGCCCAAACTGCAGAATCCTATATAAATGCATTCTACGGACATCTCCAGGAATGCATGGATCATGCTATCCCAAACAAAATCAAGACCCAATCATCCAAAGGCAGGCATCCAGTCTGGTGGACCCCAGCCATAAATAAACTGTACAACAGAAGGACGAAGCTACTACATGATAGAGCAAAATCCCTAAAAGGGAAGGCATCTCTGATCAGTACTAGCAAAAAATTATGATCCCTCATAAAATCCTCCAAGGCCAGCTTCGAGAGAAAAATTGCACAGGAGACTAAAGACAAGCATAAGGTTTTTTTCAGTTATGTTAGGAACCTGGGATACACCTCCCAGACTTGTTCTGAGCTGATTCTAAGCGACAAAAAATACACTGAACCCACAGACATCGCCAATATCCTGGCAGACAGGTTCAGTGCAAACTTCACCCCCCCATCCCCCCCAAAAGAGCAAGTATCTATCCCGGCAGAGTGCAGCCTCCCAAACATCTCTGATGCTCAAGTGAAGGCCGCCTTCTCCAAAGCAAAAAACACTGCTTCCATGGGACCAGATGGCGTCCCGGGTTGCGTCCTACATGAACTCCAAGAAGAACTAATCCCTCAAGTAAAACTGCTGTACAATCTCAGCCTCACTACAGGATATGTGCCCAAAGAATGGCATACAGCAACAGTGGTCCCACTCCACAAAGGTGGCGCCTCTGCGGACCCTGGAAACTATCGCCCCATAAGCCTGACTAGCCTAGTCTGCAAGGCTATGGAGGGGATCGTCATGGAACTCATAAACAAAGACATTGGGGACCTACAGACACTAGATCCTACCCAATTTGGCTTCGTCAAGGGCAGATCCTGCCTTTTGAACCTGGTCGACTTCTTTGAAACAGTCACCAAGGCCATAGATGAAGGGAAGGTAATCCACACAGCCTATCTGGATCTCGCAAAGGCATTTGACACAATACCCCACTCGGGCATCATAGATAAGCTATCCAGCCTAAATATAAACCCCTATGTCACAAGATGGGTCACAAACTGGCTCAAAGACAGAACCCACAGAGTCAGAGTTGTTGGAGCCATGTCAGACTCGAAACCAGTCACAAGTGGCATCCCACAGGGTTCTGTCCTGGGACCTCTCTTGTTCAGTATTTACTTTTCTGAGGTACAGGCCAACGTGGGAGGACTATGGCTCACCAAGTTCGCAGATGACTGCAAACTGGGCGCCATAATCGACTGTCCAGCTGACACAAACATCCTTCAAAAAGGTCTCGCAGAGATGGATAACTGGTGCCAGAGCCATGGTCTAAAGCTAAATGCCAAAAAGTGTATAATCATACCCTTTGGCAGAAACAATGTGCCCACAAATTACCACATAGGTGGTAACCCATTAAGTACAGAGAAAGTAATTAGGGATCTGGGGACCCAAGTTGATAGAAATCTCTCCTTTGACAACCACATTGCCAAAGTGGTTAGAAAGACCTTCTACTTAGCCCACCTCATCATGAAAGGATTCACATCTAGATCAAGAGAGGTAATCGTGCCCCTTTATTCATCCCTCATCAGGCCCATCATAGAATACAAAGGCCCCTTTGGGATGTACCTTACCCGACACCTGCAGCAATTAGAAAGACCCTAAAAGTACCTCACCAGGAGGATCAAGGGACTCAAACAGATGCCATATGCTGCTCGGTTAAAAAAACTCCAGCTCTACTCAGTTGCATACCGCCTACTCCGAGGCGATCTATGCCTGACATATAAAGCTATGTCCAACCCAGAATTAATGGACATGCTCCACCTCAGTAAATCTAAATCCCTTAGAGCCATGTGCTCGAGGGACTTGAACCTCAGCACATAAATAAATAGAACATGCTGGAGGGACAGATTCATAACCCAGAGGCTCCCTTCGCTCTGGAATAGAATTCCAATTCATGTTAGGCAGAGCACCTCACTGACTCTCTTCAAGAAGAATCTTGATGAGTGGATGGGGGATCACAGGTTTGTCCCGGGGATTACTTCCGTGTCACTATTAGACAGAGGCACAGTAAACTAAACTTTAAAAAGGGCACAGTATACTCAAATCAAGGGGTGGCGTAAGCCAAACACAATCGGGCTAGGCTTATAAATGCCCCAGGGCAGATAGCCTAGTATGAACCTATGAATCTATATGTGTTTGTGTGTATGTATGTGTGTGTGTGTGTGTGTGTGTGTGTGTGTGTGTGTGTGTGTATGTATATATATATATATATATATATATATATATATATATATATATATATATTATGAGAGGAAACTTCGTATTAAAAATATAAAGTAATCCCTGTGTATATTACCAGGCACACTATGCATTTCCTGCAGTTAAACATGCCAAATCCATTTCCTCTACTAACTTTGCTCAACAAGTACTTGGGCAATGCATCATGTGCCCAGTAATATACACAGGGATTACTTTTAAATTTGAACACTGCAACCTTCTAGTTTCATTCAAAAGACATTTTGATTGCCAGTCCACCATGGTTGTGTATGCAGCAGTCTGCAGCACTTGTTCTGCATTCTTCATAGGGAAAACAATCAGAAAGCTCTCTGAAAAAGCCAAAGAGCACTTGTCAGTAATCAGAAGCAAAAAAGAAACTAACACCTTAGGATGACAAGTACCAGATGTCCAAACTTTACTGGTTTCAAATTTCCTGTTTTAGAACAAGTTGAACAGTTTTTTTGGGGTCTTTGACACATTACCTCAACTTAAAGAACTCCATCGGCAGTTACTTCTGAATCCAGAGATGACACCGGGTCTCATTGAGAACTTGAATCTAAACTATTCAGTGACATAGCTGGCTTGAACTTGTTTAACCATGCTCCACAGTCACCGATTAGCTACTGTACTTACAGCTGTTTGTTCTCAGACTTTTAATAGGCTCACTAACTTATTTTTTTAAGCATTCTTATAGGGTAGTTTCCTTGTCAGTTTATGGCATTTACATCACACATTGTATTAATGTGCACAGTTTAAATCTTTAGTTTACTGTTTTTCTCAACTGTATTAGTTCTGAAGAAGTTCTGACAGCATTATATAAAGAAAGCACTTAACAACAGTTTTGCCTCAGTGTCGTTTTTCTCATATATATTTTTAATAGAAAATTCCCTCTCATAATAGTTGTTTTTTCTTTGTTATTACATATATATATATATATATATATATATATATATATATATATATATATATATATTCATATACATAAACAGTTGTCTTAGAAATTACAACAGGATTGCTGCAGTACAATAACATTACATCAGGTTTTATTAAAGTCATGTTAAAAATAAATTTCTTCATGAAAATGTTCCTACCTTTAAACACTTTAGCTGAAAATATCATACAAGTTCTGTTTTCCTTTTATTGTAGTCTACTCTGTATTACATAATAAATTCAAAAGTAAATTCAAATGCATCTTCACAGTTTGCATAATGGTGTTGTTCAACACTTAATAACACGATTAACATTTTGCGTATGTACTTCTTCCCAGAGATAACACCACTTTAATATCTTGCACTATGTTGCATTGGTATGCAATGCATTCCTTAGTTCATATTTCCCCTGCTTTCATTCATTCAATCTGCTGTATGCATTGGTGTTATACTTTTTGTTGCATTTTGCAAATAAAAATCACAGTTTCAAGGTATGCAAAGCTAGGGTCTCTGAAAATGAACCTTTATATTAAATTCAGAAAATTAACATGACAAATATTATCACAGCTATAATACAAATGCAATGCCTTACATGCCTTACCTTACAACAGACTTGAATTTTTTAATGATATTACAACATTATAGGGAAAAAAAGAGTACATCTCCAATTCTACATTAATTATGTTATGATATCTGGAAGATAATGGCACTAATGTCAATTATGCTGTTGCATTTTGCAGTTTGTTCATTTTCCACAGAGAACTAAATCAGTTCATTTTCATCTAAAACTACCATCCAGAATTAATTACTTTGATTTCTACCACTCTTATATATGCAGCCATTAGCAACATGGAAGACCCACTGTTAATCTTCTTACTTATTCAGTGATAAAAGTAGAAGGCAGAGAAGCATAGGTTAGTCAAGTAAGTGTTTATTTTAATCACTTCATCTTAATGTATCATTATAGAAGTGCTCTGACTTTAGCTTTTCAATTAGTTTAGCACATCTATTGGCTTTAACGGCTTAGACTCTGAATATGACAGTTAAGTAGACAGTGGCCAGAAGTCAACTGAAGGCAGACAAGTGCACCAGCTATGCCCTGAATGATTATCAAAGGAAATCCATTGTAATGTTCCATTTTCATTTCAGAATCAGGGAGGTAGCCTTCAAGTAAGCATTACTAAACAGCCATTGCAAGTACAAGAGAAATAAAATTAAGCAATACAGTGATTAAGCAGACATAAACACAAAATTGCTTACATAAACATTTCATTTGAACTGCTATATGCAAATTAAACAGGGTAATAGGTTGTTGTAAATTATAATGACATTGATTAGTAGAAAAAATATAGTCGGTTAACAGAGAAAATTATCAATGTGGATGTTGTGAGTTGCATGAAGTAATGACCAACAAAAATAGAGTTGCAGAATTAAATATGATATATTGCAATGTGGACAATCATCTGTGAGAAAAGGTTAGTGAGTATATTATTAGATACTATTATTAAATACGTACAAATTAAGTTTATTTAAGCTGAGAGGAAAGGAGGTTATATATGTCTTATAGTAAATCAACAAAAGAAAACACTCTAAAAGGATCAAAGGTCACTACATGTTTTGTACTTTCATTGTTTTATTCAACATTAGACATCCTCAAAATACAATCCAAAAGGATCTTTTAATAAATTTCAAAAGTTACTTGATCAACAATAAAGAAAATTGACTTGAAAAATAAATCACTAAGTGCATTTGTGAAATTAAAAGTATTATCCTAGTCATTCACTACCAATAATACTGTCTCAAAGGCTCTTTCAAAGACTGTAAATTAATCAAGCAATTCTTAAACGGTTATTTAGTACATGAATCTTAGTTGCATGGTTTGATTGTCATTGTCTTTCTTTATAAATTAGCAGCGAGTTTTTACATCCACCTTACTGAGTCGTCACTTTGCTGTGCAATGCATAAGAAGTGAACTTAAACTGTTTTGCAGTTAATACTGTCTGCAAAATGCATTAGTGCTTAATCTATTCTTGATGGCATTCAAGTGTTCTTAACTAAGCTGAGACAACTTTCTAATGATTTTTCAAACAGGTAATATGACAAAACAAATATGTAAACCACACTTTTGGAAATGGATTTCAAATAGCTTTAGAACTATAGCTGAGTGTGATGAATAAATCAATAGTATTAGGTCCTTTATTACTATACCAGAACTACCTCCAGAATGCATACAAATTCTTGTCCATCTCATGCTCAGACATACTGTACTCTCATTATGTTAAGTATGCCTGTCCGCAATTATTTCTTTAAGTTATTACTTCCTTAATCTGAAAAAAAAAAAAAAACTATTTTCCATATAACTCTGTATACATCAGGATTACCTCCTTTAATTTTTCCAGTTATTCTTTATAATTTCATAGATCTACTTTCTGTCAACAGTCTAAGTAATAGGGTATAATATACTGTAATCTCTCCTATTACTCTGAGCCTGCTGTTCTTTATTATATATCACTGTGTTCTCAGCTGCTCATAGGTTCATAGATTTGTACTAGGCTAACTGCCCTTGTGGGCCATTTAAAGCCTTGCCAATTACTCCATGTAAGAATCAAACCTTGCAACATATGTTTGTAAGGTAAACACCATAACCATTATATAAACCCCCCACCAGTCACCATTAAACAGGTTTAGAGATTTAAGCCTAGCCAATTAACACATGTATGAATCAAACCCTGCATCTTGTGTTTTTAGGGCAAATATCTTAACCCTTAAGCCAATATAGTTGGTTTATACACAGTATTCCTGCTTACTACTTCTTCATATATTTTGTCTATGAATCTATAGTCTTAGCCTCTCTCTTTAAATTACTCCTTAAACTGAATAGTTGTTTTCCAAATAAATAAATAAATACTAAAAAATACAATTAATAAATATTGTCATTTGGAATAACTGGAAATGCCAGATGTCCTGCCCCATTACGATACTTTTTTACATAATGTGGTTATCCACTGCTAGCATGTAAATACAGGTATGAGCAAAAGCATTGTCCAAATAGTGCCTCTAGTATTTGTATGCAGCTTAATATCCAATAATTAATTTGTATTCCAATCAAATTGCTAAGAAAGATACAGTTGTAGTGCTGCTAATAACTTTGTAAAAACATCAACTTCATCTCTTGACCAATCTCCCCAAACTATCAATAACCTGTCAATGAAATAAGCATAAAATATTAATACTGAGGTAAAAAATTGTCATCTTTCATTCTGCTATGACTAATGTAGCTAAACTGGAGGAAACATGAATCATCATAGCTATATCTAGTAACTGCAGAAAGTGTTGGCCATCAATAGTAAAAAGAATATTAGCTAACCAAACATAGTTATATTAAAGAACACATAGTTTCTAATTCACTAGGCAACAGAGCTGACATAACATGAAGTCCTAAAAATGTATCTTCCATCTGTTGGTAAAATAATAAAATACAGAGGTGCTATTTCAATAATTCCAAATGAATACCCAGTTTTCCAACTCACATTCTTTAACTTATTTACTATTTCTCGGGTATTATGCAGCTTCACAGGGGAAAAATGTTTGTATGTTTTGGATTAAGAAATAACCCAAAGAACTCTGTTCTAGCTCCAGCTGTTGGCACTATAAATTGGAATCAAGGGTTATTAATACATTTATACATGTTGATTCTATTTAAAAATGCAACTCTTGGATCATCGATTTGAAAGTAAATGCAGCATGTTAGTGTGTAACAGTTCTACCTATGCGATATCTATTTCCCCATAATCTAAGATTAATGTCTGTTAAACACATCAGCCTTCAGTTGTCTATGTTACTCAAAATTAAACATTTTTTTGAATGCAACAGTATCCAGTACAACAAGATCAATGCTGTTATATGTTTTCATGTAAATTCTTTCTCTTTCTTACGTTTCTTAAACCCCTTCAGTCAAATTATACTGTTCATGTTTAAATCAGTAAGTTAGCAAAGCTCTGAGTTCACATTCTTGAAACTGATAATCCTGAGACCAAAATAACAAAAGAAGAAAATTCTGGAGATTACAATATTGAACTCTTACATTTGCCCCCGTGCAGGACCCATATTAGCATTTCTTCCTGGGTCCATACCCCTGCAAGACCTATGTTAGCACTTTTTCCTGGGTTCACACTTGTAGCCGACTCAGTATTCAAGATTTATAAACATTGTGTTTTTTTAGCAGTTTGGTCATTCGATATTATGGAGTCAGGCTTCATCATTCAAATAGTAAAATCTTTTAAGTGACTTACTGCTTCCTTGAATTATTAGTGTACTTCTATGGAGAAAACAATCACACGTTCTTTAAAACAGTTTAATGTAATTATAAATGTATATAAAATATCTCATAATAAATATATTGGTAATGGTAAATAAAAAATGCTTCTAAAACTAGAAATAATTAATTAATTACCTTATTTAATATCCTCTCTAATAAAACATATGACCGCTCCCTTGTCTTCCACATAGAATGTTCTCCATAATATCATTTCAAGGTAATTTTGCTCTCTGATTTAGTCAACAGTTCTTTCTGGACTTGCTTGAAGTTCTCTACAAAGGTTTTCATCCAGAGTCTGTCATTTCTGGGATCTTCTCAGTACTGTGGATAGTTTATTGACTGGAGAGAACATACAGTTTTCTGAGAGTAGTTTATATCAATGTTAGTTTCACATTTCTTACTGGACAGTTACGGACTAATACCATTTTTATTTGTCTTATTTTGGGGTCTAACAGAAGCCAGTCCAAAGAGGTAATTGTTCAAACTCCTTAATAATTTGATTTTCTATTACCTTTCTTTTATAAGGTGCTGAACTATATTTAGTCTAACATAAACCGATTCATTAGAGGAAGTCCCACAGAAAAGAGTAAATGCATAGTTATAATTAAATTTTAATGCAAAATTTCTGTTACCTTCTATACAATCTGGGCAAATAGATAAAAACAAAACTTGGTAAAAAATGTTTCTATTAATATCATTAGGGAAATTATAGACTATTAATGATATGAGTACTCTTTTGAGTCTGGCACATTCTTCTAAGGTCGTCTTGTCATTACATCAGTTTTATAGGATTGTTTTCCTCATTTAGTGTTATTGATTCAGACAATACCACATCCTTATTGCCATTTCTACTATTTGAGATATTTTTCTCCTCATGTGTGTATTCAGTGAAAGGATTAGCTGGTTTAACGTAAATGCCCTGTCAGTTTACACTAGTCTAATTATTAGGACCGACTTCACTGAAGCAGCTTCACACAGCAGTCTCTTTGTCAACACTGTTAGAGCCAGCTGCAGCCATAACACATCTATTTTACTTTGTAATTGTCATAGCCCAAATAATATTATAAATGTACACTTATTTCAGTGATAGGTTTCCTTTAATATCTATTCATGTCTTGTGTTGTTAGCGTTTATTTTTTTTAATTTGTTCTTTTTTATTACCTTCCTACTTATTAAGGATAAACTCCCAGCAATATATTTTCACAATTATTCCTGACATGCTTAAGCTGTCCATGTGAGATGAGATGCAGTCATGAAGCTGTCATCCTGGCAGCAATTAGGGGATTTTATGGGTGTGGCCTAACCTCACACCCTTGTGTTGATGCACTATAGTGGGATTGCCTATGCCCCTGATATGGAGGCATGCCCAGTCCCCCCCCCCCCTCCACTCATCTTTTAACTTTCCAGACAACTAATTGATCTTGGGTCATTTTTCGTCTCAATCAGGACCTTACTCTTTTGTGCCACAGAGCCTGAACTGCATTGTCAGGGTTTTGTTATGTAGCACTTTCATTAGTTCACATTTCTCTGACTTCATTCAGTTAATATGCTGCATATGTGGAAGAGACAGTGAACAAAGGAGGATGTTGCCCTCTGTCAGATTTAGATGCCTATTGACAACCGTTAAAACACTAGTGAAAATACTAGTAAATCTTCTTCACTAGGTATGCAGGGCTGGGCCACATTTGTATGAGCAGGAACATATATTACTCAGTAAAGGGGTTCGGCACCAGGGTTTTGCTTCACTTTTAATAGCAGCATGATAGAGGACAGTCATTTTTCTTATCTGAATGTTTTGTCTATTCATGGTATTTAAATTGATATTAATGGCTATTATGCTAAAATTAAGGATATATAGGATTAAGTAAAGTTACCATGTTCAGTGTGTGCTTTCATCTAGGTAGTCACAAACAGAATTTCAAAGTATGGTGAGAACTTTGGCTGTGTGCCAAGAAGAGCTGGTTTATTTTCATTGATTGAAATTAATACAGTACTTAGCATTTGTGCTGCAAATACCATAGGACTGACAGAATTTCTATACTGGGGAGACTCCAAATCCAGCTCCAAACAAGTCACAAGTGGAGTACCTCAGAGTTCAGTCCTAGGACTGCTTTTGTTTGGCATCTACTTCTCTGAAGTACAGGCCAACACTTATGGACTCTGGCTAACAAAGTTCGCAGATGAAGGCAAACTGGGAGCCATTATTGAATCCCAAATGATGTGGATATTCTACAAAAGGGCCTTACAGAAACAGATGTTTGGTACCAGAGCCATGGGCTCAAGCTCAATGCCAAGAAATGTATAGTTATCCCCTTTGGGAAAACACATGTACCCATGAATTACCACATAGGTCGCAGTACACTAAATGCCAAAAGTGTGATAAGAGACTTAGGGACACAGGTGGACAGTGGTCTCACCTTCAATAAAGACATTGCCACAACAGTCAAGAAATCCTTCTATGTGGCACACCTCATCACTAATGGCTTTTCATCCAGAAAAAAGGAGGTCATTGTCCCACTGTTCTCATCCCTCATTAGACCCATTATAGAATATACCACCCTGTTTGGTGTGTACCTCTCAAGACATCTGCAACAACTGGAAAGGCCACAGAAATACCTCACTAAAGAATCACAGGCCTAAAGCAGATGCCCAATGCTGATCATCTAAAAAAACTCCAGCTGTACTCTGTCACATATCGTCTACCAAGGTACGATCTCTGCTTAACATACAAAGCCATGTCAAACCCAGAGCTGTTGGACATGCTACACTTAAAGAAATCCCAATCACTCAGAGACACATGCTCCAGGGATCTAAACCTTGTCATCACAATGAACAAAACATGCTGGAGGGATAGGTTCCTGACCCAGAGACTCCCCAGACTCTGGAATAGGCTGCCAATACATGTCAAGCAGAGCGCCTCTTTGGCCCTCTTCAAAAGGAACCTTAATGATTGGATGGGAGATAGGATATTCACCCCAGGGATCACATCAGTTGCCCTGCTAGACAGGGGTCCAGGGAAGTAAAAATTGTGGGAAGAAATAGTCAGGGAATTGTTATGGCTAGGTTTATATATGCCCTAGGGCCGAAAGCCTAGTACCAACCTATGAACCTATGAACCTTTGAAATAATTTTTGGTCTATACTACAATCCTGTTTTTACAGATATTTTAATATTAATGCAAGAGACTTCTCAGTTTGCTTATTATTTAAGATGATACAGTCCACAGTCTAGGGCAGATACAATTTACAAATTGGTTGAGCATTTGTATTTAGTACAAGAAGTTCATACACATCCTGTAGTGATTTTTGATCATGATCTCTTGCCATCTGCATGATTCCATTCCTATTTCAGTAAAGAAATACTGCATTTCACTACTTTATTATTTTAAGCAGGTGAACTTCGCTATTTGGTGAAGTGCCACAGTGGTCTGTTAAACTAGGGCATTTGCTTTGCTGGTTGAGTGGGAGCAGTTTATAGAGGATAAGGAAAAAGAAGTGAAATTGTAAACAAGTGTTCTAAGGAGAACTATTGCAATTATTTACAGACATACAATAATAAGGGCAGTACAGAAAGCTTCAAAACTGAGTCCTAGACCTTCTTATCAACATGCCAAATGTCATATTACTAGATTTCATTATGGAGTTCCAGAACCTAACCTCTATTATACAATGATTGTACATTAACATTCAAAAGTGAGCACGCTGACTGGTCAGCCCAACCAGTGTGCCCATGGTAAATAGACCATATACCTATAAAAAAGTCTATTTACCCAGACTTTTTTCTGTTAATATATGCTATAGTTATTTTTAGATTTCTTGACCTTTAAAAGAAAATAAATAAATACAATTTGAAATCTGCACACCTCAGAGGTACAAGAGAGACAGAACAGAGAAAATAGAAGTAAAATTAGGTAGGTTATGCATAATTAAAGAAACATACCTGGTTTTCCTTGTATTTTTGCTATCCAATCTCTTTTATATCTCTGAAGTGTCCAGATTTCAAACTAAAAAAAAAAAAAAAAAAAAAAAAAAGCAAACAAAAGAAGCAATGGAGATATTCCTTTCTCCTTTGCTTCCTTTCCAAAGCACCAATGTGCTGTGTAAGCATGGGAAGGTAAGTCCCATACACATATGCATTACATCAAGAAAAACTCAGAGTATGTAAACAAAGCAGAACAACACCACAGCACCATTATGCAAGGACATTGCCATGGCTGGGTGAGGGCAATGCTGATTTACCCATGGTTGGCTTTGTTTGGTCACGAGGGCAAAACCGTGGGTAAATCCAGCATTACCCACACCCAGCTATGGGTTATTGCACATCTCTAGCATATGGAATGTTTCGAGTTGTGTTCCTGGGATGTGATCTGCTTTAACTGGATTTGGCAACATTCTTCAATCCATTCAGATATGAGGGAAGTATTTTAATTGCTTAAATTATCCAGCAACACCTGAGACAACATTTTTTTGTTCTGATTTCACAGTTCATGTTGCTAATGGGGAATAATTTATTTTGGCAGTATTTGTAGACCTGCTTTAATTATTGCCATTGATTATTCTGTAATAGAAGGTAATTTGCTGTTACTCTGTGAGATCAAATTATTATTGACGTTGTAGTCAGCTGTGTTTTGATTTGCTATTGATATTTAGGTGATATGTTGGTCAGCTTGCACTTACGTAAATCTCTTTTTGACTTAAGTGCAGTCAGGTGTGCATCTGAGTTCTTCCAGGAAACAAACCTGATCATTTTTTACTGGACTTGACTCAACTTAGTTTGGCATTATTCAGGTCCCATCTGGAAAATTGGTAGAGCTGGAATATTATTACTTATATACCATACCCAGAGTGTTACTGCATTACCACATGCTGAACAGATTCCTTTTTACTGTAATAGTTGCTGTTGGAGCTTTATTGATCTCACATAGTGTGTGAATGTTTGTGCTAGACTGCTCTTAGCTGCTTAGAATTTGTCGTGCCTTCACTTAACTAAGCTGTCCTTCTACCCATTACAAATATTCAGGCTAAAGATTGTATTATACTGAGCTCTTGCACCAAACTAAATCTATGTTCAGCCTGAAGACAATGGGAAGTAAACTGCACATGTGTCTTCTGTTGAGAGAGTTATAGTACTCTGACTCTCAGGTTGTATAGCAACTGCCATATACTCACTTCTATTTACACTAATAATTCAGTGCATGAGAGATACAAATACTTATGCAATCTGGTGTCATCCTTCTCACTCAGTAAGATAATATGTGAGCATCATGCATTACCCAGGCATCTTATCAGAGCTAAATTAAACAGACTCATGCTGAGGATGTGAAAAAGTCATTATCAAACCTCCTGGGAATTAAAAGGACTGCACTGAGCCCGATATCCACTACCATGTCACCCATAATAAAAGGTCACCAAGAACTACACCACAAGTCATCTGATAGCTTTAAGTCCATGATTAGAAGAGTAGTGTCTTAGTAGTCGGAGTGTTTGTTGCCAGACACATTGACTCCACACTCACAAGTCTGTACAATGACTGGATTTTAGTTATTAACCTTTGTTGTACCAGAATCGGTTATACCACAAGAGCTGTAATATCCATCTCATAGACAAATATGCAGGGTGGATTGAAGAAATAATGAAATCCCCAAAGAAAAAGAGAGCAGTATTGTTGAAACTGAATTCATCCTCAAGTTTTGGTGAGTACCTTCATGTGTTTTTTCTCCAAGTCATCAAGACGATACTTATATAGACACTCCTATTCATGTAGACAGCTAGAATAAAAAATAAAAAGATGTTGGCTGTCCAAGTCCTAGGATAAAAAACTCCCAATCCTGGAGTACACATTGGTGCCAGGACTGGAAAAAAAAATGACAGTGCAGATTCTTCAGAACATGGACGCTTTCCTACAATGGGGTTAGGTTGGGCTTAGGGGAGGATGGACTCCCTGTTGAAGATGGCAGTAGAAGTCCACAAAAAACACAAAAACTGGCAGGCCAAACAAGAGCCATTAAAGATGACAGAGTGGACTATTGAAGATAAAGAGGACATTATGTATTGTTACTATTATGCAAGAAGCCTGGAATTTCCATATCGAAGATATTCAGAAAGATTAAGAGAGAGATTAGAGAAAATAAAAAATGTCAAAAAATTTCAAAATAAAAATATATATTCATTAATACAACAGATCCATGAAAAAATGTACATAGATGGAAAAAGAAGGAACAGCAGAAGTGCAAAAATATAAAGAACAAGACCCAAAGATTTTTGAATCGTATAACAAAGAGTCTTGGAGATGGGAAAGAAATGAGTTCTGGTATGGTACAATATTTATGCAAAAGAGAAAGCCAGACTAATTAATACAAAAAGTGGCTCCAAAGATATTTGAAGAGAAATACAGGCAAAGCACCTGGATATGGATAATTTTACAATGCAAAAATAGGAAAACAAAGGGGAATGTAGTAAAGAGGATTAGTAAGGCATAACTTAAACAAATACAAACTGAAGTCATGGATTATCTGAGAAGTTAAGGATTTGGCAGAGAAAACCAGCACAGGCAGTGCTGCAACATGATGGAACAATGAGTCCCCAGATTAAGGAGATTTAAGAGGAGTGGGAGGTATCTGAAGAAGTATGGACATGGGATGGACATGAGACAGAAAAACAGATATGGCATGGTGCAATATTCATGCAAAGGAGAAAGCAAAACTAATAAATATAAAAAGCAGCGCTAAAGATATTTGAAAAGAAATACAGGCAAGGGCACATGGACATGGAAAATGTCCCAGTATAAAAAATAAGAAAACAAAAGGGTAAAGTAGAAAAGAGGATTAGTAAGGAATAAATTGAACAGACAGAAACTGAAGTTATGGATTGCCTGCAAAGTGAAGGCTTTAGCGTAGAAAATCTAACACAGGAAATATTTTTGTATGATGGAACAATGCGTCCCCAGAGTAAGGAGAAACTGGGGGTGTAAGACGCATCAGAGGACTAGTAACATGATGATGCTCTGCATCCTTCTGTAGAAAGCTATTAGAAAAGTTCAGCTGAAGTCACACAACAAGGAAAGGAGCAGGAAACAATGGCAACTTTGTTGTAGACAATATTGTGGGGTATTGGGCAAATATGAAAGAGCAACAATGAAGCAGGGTACATCTGAAGAGGATATACCACATGAAGATGTATTAGAGCTTTCTGTGGAATAGCTGAAGGAAAAAGAGAACAAAGAAGGTGCTCTCAATCTACAAAAATATGATTTAAGGGAAGAGCTGCTTGATTTAATAGAGATAGATGAGATCAGTGAAAGAAATACATTACAGAAAGAAAAGAAGACTCAAAATGTTAGATGTTTGGTAAAAGAGATGAATAAAGTAATTAAGACTATTAAGAGAAGTTCTTGTGATATAACCCAAATGAATACATTTCTGTAAATACATTATTGTGGAGCTAAATTGATAATAGTTAAAGTCATATCACAACAATATAGAGCAGTAAGGGAAAGGGAAAAAAGGGAAATGAAAATTTCACTATTAGAAGAATATAGAGGAGGGAACAGATGATAAAAGATATTTAGAAAGATAGACATGGCAAAAGCAATATTTATAGTATCAAAACAGACCAGGATCTCCCATACACCTTTGCAAATTATAAGCTAAAGCTGTCAGCACAGGCAGAAAAACATAGACGATATGTAGATAAATATAAGAAAAGAACAAAATAAGCACTTCATTGATGACCCAAAAAATTTTAATAGAAAACTAGGAAACAAAACAAAAAGCACATAAATAATGCCCAAAAAGAAGAAATAGGCACATTTTAAAGAAATATTTATGAAGACTATGTGGTACATGACATAAAAGTTCAATTGATATAAAAATTATCAAAAAACAGTAAGGAATTATAATGTAGAGATATGAAATGGATGAATTAATGGCAAGAGAAACTGAAACAAAATTAAGAAAAGTTCGTAACTGGAAAACCCCAGGCCAAGACACAGTACTTAACTTTTGGCTAAAAGTATTGACATCTTTACACAAAGATTTAGCTCTGAGTAAGAACTATTTATATACACATCCTGAACAGACACCAAGCTGTTTAAAACAGGAAAAAATATATTCCTCCTTAAGAGTGAACCTGAAAGTCATCATAAGAAGTATAGACCGATAACCTACCTTCCAACAATATGCAAACTACATAGTGGAACTGATACAGAGTGTATTGTCATTTAGAAAAAACCCTCAATCATGGCAATATTACAGAAGGATAATAACAGAAAGTCATATATGGAACAAAGAATAATTTGTTGCCAAATAAATCCTTAACAGAGAATTGTAAAAAGGGGAAGGGTCTAAGTATGACGTGACTAGATTACAAAAAAAAAAAAAACATTTGATAGCATCCCACATGCCTGGATAAATAAATGCTTGTAGATATACCCTGTATTGATAAATTACATTGCAGCAACCATGAAACAGTGGCAAACCCCATTTGCAGTTAAGCCATGACAAAGGGCAAATTATTATCCCAGGGATAAAAACTCAAAGGGGGCAATACAGGGGTGATTCTATGTCAATGCTGCTGTTTTGTCTTGCCCTTGACCCATTATGCTGTTTACTTAACAGAGTAGTCTATGGTTACAATTTGTTCAAGGAAAACAGCATTTAAAAATGTGTGATCTACTTTTTGAGGATAACTTAAAACTGTATCATCAGATACATCATCATTTTCATCAGATAAGGAGTTGAAAGCACAACTGCAAGTGATCAAAACTTTCTTAGATGATGTAAGAATGTCATTTGGTCCTGAAAAATCTGCGAAGGCAACATTTGAAGCAGTAAAGCTGCAGTACCAAGAAAATATCCATCTTGGACAGGGATGTGATATAAACCAACTTGAGCAGGAGGGAGTGCATAAATATTTGGGGATATATGAAAGATTGACAATAAAACATGAACAAATGTGAATACAACTCATTAAGGAACACTTCAGAAGACTAAAACTAATACTGAAAACTACTTGACATATAGGAATAAAGTCCATGCTATACACCAATTTGCTCTATCTGTTCTAACATGTTTTTCAAATGATATATATGAAAATTAGTTTATACCAAGATTATATATTCCTCATTCTGAAGGGCTTCCTTGAAACTGATTACATGTATAGATCGGCAGTTGTGCGACTGCATACATATTTGCTGACCTCAGCAGATCCCAATATAATGAAAGTTTTAAAACATAAGGAAAAGAATTCCAAGATGATGTTGGTGCTTAGTTTAAAAGAAGCACATTGTTGTCATGTGAGAATGAAATTTAAACCAAAAACAGCCAAAAAACAGGCAGCAACTAAATGTGCTAAAAAAAAAAAAAAAAAGAAAGAATAAAAGGAAAAGGATCAGGTAAGAAGGAAAGAAATGTAAAAAAAAAGGCATAAATAGTGTTGCAAGTACAGAGATCTCCAGTAAAAAGAAATAAAAAAAAACTACAAAAACAATCCTGGCTGTTGGAAGACACTAAGACAGAGAATACATCTTTAATTAAATAAATAACATTTAATATAAGTTAAGCACTTTCATCTCAACAAAGACTTCTTCAGTACACTACAACAAACCTTTCAAACTAATTTAGATCCTGAGTTCAAAGTTCATTGGTAGGTTACATTTCATTTCTTTGACCTCATTTCTTTTAATGTGTATTTGCCTAACACAATTCATTCAAAATCCCACAAACTATGAAAAAACCCTTAACAGATATATAAAACATGTGTAGTCACTTGTTAAAAAACAATTAGACTATGCTCAAAATATTCAAGCCAAAGTAATCTTTGACTAATGACTCTTTAATAATTCTTTTGTGGCAGGGGACCAAACTAATGCACTCAACATTGTATCATAACTTTTCTGAATGTAATTTTAACAACAGATGCAATGGAAGCATGATCATTCAGTCCCGGAGGGATACTGGTATTTAATTTTAGCTGTCATAAAAGTTTGCCGTATTCTTTAAATATTTCCCATTGTCCACCTTTCAGATCATGGACCACCTGCTCTAATAAAAAAGTGAATGCACTATCCTTACAATTTGAGAAAGTCTAGACAGTGTGTTTATCTCTACCTTGTTTTTGATATCATTCAGGTACCCATACATTATTTTCCTCAAAGCTGTTTTAGTTTTTCCTACAGAGTGAAAGAAATACTTTATAAGATGCCAAATAAAGCACTGTTTTTCTAAGACAATTAAAATATTTGGTGCACTTTATGTCCCTTGTTTGGAAGCTGGATACAATCATTGCTGAATGCATAAGGGCATTTTTACAAGTACTGCATTTATAGGTCTCCTTAGCTCTCTCATTTTCTATATGGATTTTTTTTTTGCCCTTTTCAAAAATTTCTTTAATGTTGTGCCCTCTCTTATATGTTAAAATAAGAGGTTCAGAAAAAAACTTGTAACTATTGGACAAATTTGGAGATACCTGCCACCATCTAGTCATAATGTTCTATATGCCTTTTGTATTTCTATTTAATATTAAAGGTCCTAACATAATTGCCTTTTTTACCAGGGCCGTTCATATCATATATATCCCCTTCATGTGCCCCTTCAATTTTCCCCAACAAGGGGGACATATTTATGGCCTGCCCTGTTGAACCTCTTTTACTCCTTCATCAACCAAATAAGGGGGGTAACCTCTCCATAGGAAAGAAAATCACAAATTCTAATACTCTCATCCAGTATGTCATCCTGGCAGCTCATACCAACTGCCCCTTCATAATATTCTTCTTCAGATAGGTGGGATGTTCACTACTGAAAGTCATATATCTATTGGAATAATTTTGTACAATTTCACTTAACCTGCTCCATTCCTCCCTGCAGGAGAGGGGCAGGGAGGGCAAGAATGATGAGAGAGAGAGAGAGAGAGAGAGAGAGAGAGAGAATGGAGTGACTGAGGTATAAGCACAACAGAGAAAGTGGATGGAACAGTACAAAGGAAATGCATGGAAGTTACTCCCAGTCAATCAACTGGACCTTAAGGAGTCAGTAGCCTATGCTAAACCCCACCCTTACCACCCCAAGAAAGCACCAAAAGAATCTGAAAATAGTAAATAAATAAATAAAGCCCACTAATTCAAGACTACAGCCCCAGAAAGTCAAAATGCTGACTCAGATCTTAAAGTGGTTTAACAAACGTTTGGGGCATACCTCTCAATGTCCAGCCTTTTACCGCATATTTTTTTCTGTACTTCATAAAATTTGTGGTTTTCTGATAAATCACTGTGGACTGACGTCAGTAAATAACGACATACATTTCATTTTTAGACTTCATATTCATCAGAAAATGCATGCTAACACAATTCCTGTTATTCTAGAAAAATCCTAAGTTTATAAGAGCAACATTTAAAATTTGTCCATGTGTATGGCCTTTTTCTTCTCTATTATTTTAGATTTGTGCAGATTTCTTGCTGTAAGAGGTTGAGAGGTATAGTCTGTGGTAAAAGAGAAATACACTTAAGGAAGGAAGACTAAGGGAGAGTTGCATGATGTCATTAAATGGTTATGATATGATAATTCATGAATTACCCCATTTATTACACCAAGCAGATCAGATAGATTTCCAATGAAACTATTTCACATGTAGACCAAAGCAACCCTCATCTGCTTGCAGAGAGGCTACTTCCTTGCATCCTTGGTTAAAATGTGAAATGCTTTCTATGGAGCCTCAGCTTAGCCTAGGACTGAGGTCCAGTATCAGTGTTACTTTTCATAGTTTCTAATGTCTGAATAAATAAACTGATTCCATATATTTTAGAAATCTTGATCAGAGGAAAGTAGTAAGAATGGTGATGATATCTCACCAGGTCATAATGTTTACATTTACTTAGACAAGTTTAAAATATACTTTCACAAGTGGTAGACAGTGTGCCACTCTACTAGTCAGCTAACGTAAATACAGTTTATGTTTGTCATGACTATGCATTTAGAGTTAAAGTATGCACATGTGTGCATGTACATGTGCATACACACACATGCTCACACATGTACACATATATAAGCACACACACACACACACACACACACACACACACACACACACACACACACACACACACACACACACACACACACACACACACACACACACACACACACACACACTCATTCACACACACACTCATTCACACACACACACACACACACACACACACACACACACACACACACACACACACACACACAGTCATAGACACAGGCACAGAGAGACAGACACACACACACACAAACCTCTATGACTTGAGCACAGAAGTGATACATCTAAAATAAATTGACAAATAGGACAGAGATTATCTTGATGGATGCATCCTTTCACAGTCACACAACTGGTCATTATC
Organism: Protopterus annectens; assembly: GCF_019279795.1. Classification (NCBI taxonomy): domain Eukaryota; kingdom Metazoa; phylum Chordata; order Ceratodontiformes; family Protopteridae; genus Protopterus; species Protopterus annectens. The sequence continues at coordinate 1,965,371,484 of NC_056733.1, forward strand.
TATTTACGTCACAGTGCATTTTGATATGATGAAGCCAACAGGATACCAGAGCAGCAGATTCTAACTATAATGCATATTTCTGGCTTGCTGCATGCATTTAATCAATCTCTGAATGTGCAAATGTCACCCAAATTCACACCCCTTACCTTAGAGATTCAGGCACAAATGCTTAGTTAGTTTTTATTTAGGCTATGCAACACCAGTAAACGTAGTCTTACTGAAAACAGCTGAAGACAATCTTCTGCTGCTTCAGTGCTTAATTAGCAGTGATGGGCACTATTTCATGGACAGCTGTTGCAGCTTTACTCCCTGTAAATCAATATGAGAAATGCATAGAAGATGACAATGGGGTCTAATGATATGCACCTTGCTAGCAGGTGCATGCCATTAATCTTGCTAATCAAAGACAGCAAAGACATCCTCTCTATACTGGGAAAGGCAGAGATGTGCCCCGCTCCCTTCTCAAGAGTCTCCTTAAAGTGACTGGAGCATGATGTGTTTATAGCTTTGACCAGTACTGATGTGACACATTGAGTTCTTACTGTCTTTATTACTAAGAAACTATTTTTCTTAAAGAAACAAGGCTTACTGGAAGCCAATTACTTAAGCCAGACATACAAATTCAGAAGTGTTCTGTCTTTTATGTGCGTATTCTATGGAAACGTAAAGACATTAGATAAATTAAATATTCTTATGGCATACATTATAGTTTATTTTCTTCTATTTTCTTTAAACATCTTTATTAAATTCTGTTTTAGACAGTAGCATATGTACACATACATTAAAAGAAAAAAAATCCTTAGTATTTTTTTCATGCAGTATCTATATGTTTTATTTTTAACAGTTTACTCATTACATAAATTGCTCAATCCCTGTCTCCCCTTAAACCTCAGTCCTTCTGAACATTATTCTGAATGTAATACTCCCACAAATTCCATGTCCATGTAATGTTCTCTTTTTCTTTCTAAAGATCCTGCCTTCTTTACAGTATTCAACACTTCAATTATAGTTGGTTTTGATTCTGATTTCCATTTTCTAGTAATTGCTTTTTGCTGACCATTAAACTAAGTAAGGCCTTACTGTGTTTAAACAAATAAGATCCTATATTCTAGCTCAACTAAATCACTTTCTTAGTTACAGCAATTTGCTCCCCACTCTCCTAACATTTCTGATAAATAATTCTGTAGAACATTTTTAAAATCTGCCAACTCCTTACTTTCCCCAAAAAACATGTTCCCAGTTTCCTCGCTTTTCCCCATTACACTTCTAGCATTTGCTATCTACTAGAGAAAAACATTCTCTGAAATCTGTGTGGGGTATAAAAATACTTATGCAGACGCATCCATGCAACAATCAGAAGCCTTCTAGACTTTGTTACATATCTGGAAGCCAAACAGATGCTGTCTAGTTGTTCCTTTATAAAACTCCTTTCCATTTAACGTACTTATAATGACAACATCTATACTAGTCCAGGAAGTAAAGGAGACCAGTGACGTCAATAGTTGTTTTGTAAAATGGGAAACTTGCTGCCAGAAGAATTGTGATAATTCATAGCATTTGATTAACCAGTGCTTAAGGAGAAAGTGGCCCCATTTAAATCCATGTTATATAGCTCTTAATTTCCCACGTGCATGTTAAAGTGCTGGAAATATTCTGTTAATGAGAAATAGTTAAGTAACTGATTTGTCCCTCATCATAAGGATGGAATGTACCATTTATCCTATAAAATACTGCTGATTTAGTCGGTGCTTCTGAACTACTGAGGTTTGTGAATCATAGAACTGTTGCACTATATATATTTATATATTACGAGATGGAGAAACATAACACTAGATGTAGATATGGGTGCAGTCACATTGCTCAGTCATTCCAATAATCAGTTAAAGAAGTGAAGGTGCACCTTTGGTCAGATATTTGAGTGGTTGACCTTTTGGCAAGAATTGATTGTGATGTTTACATCTGAGTGACATATCTTGGAGGTTGTGTGATCATGGAGTTGGAATATTTTTGTAAAGTGATGATTGGGTAAAGACCCCACATGTGAGGGTGTTCAGGTGAAGCCCCTCCACACGAAAGTATTTTGCTTAATGGCATATGCATTGCAGTAGCATTACAGTGCCATTTGTTGTATTTTTATAGGGTTTAGAAGTTGTAATAGTGCTGTGAATGATTGGAAGTTGAAACATTTGATCATTTAATAGTCAAAATTTTGAGCTTGACTGTTTATTGGTTAATGATTTTATATTTGATCATCATGAACAGAATCATACATACATACATATATATTGTAGTACAGCTATAAGGTTTTAAAAATAGCAGTCAGCTCTAAGTATCAGCTAGGTGTTAAACTCATATTGCGTTTGGTGACCAAGCAATGTCATATTTGGCTTTAATAGTTAGTGGAAGGTGCAATAGGCCGTAATTAGAAATCACCAAGGATTATTCTATGGGTGCATTTTTTTAAAACTTTCACTGTTTATTTATTGTATTTGTTTTTTGTTTTTTGTTTTTTTTTTTGTAAGTGGAGACTGAAAGGCTTTAGATCTGTCTTCAGGTGAAACATAAAACTGAAGTCTGTCTGAGCTAATAGTAGCTATCAGCATCCATTTGCCACTTGGTTATTTGCCAGCAAACAGCTTAGTTAAAGCCAGTTTGATCTCACATGGCAAGTTTGATGGGTAGTGGGTTTCTTCCTGAAATGATCTTGGAAATACTTATATAAATTAGGGGTGCAGGTGGTTGTGCTGTCTGCATGCGGGTAAGGGTTGCCTATGTCTACATGTAAAATAATGTCATTAGAGCTCATCTGCTTTGGTGTAATTCATGGAATTTTGTGTAAGTACATCATGAATTGCCATATTACAGCTTATCAGTTCCCAATTTTTCACACTCCACCTCAGTACTTATGATATGCTGTGCAGCACTTTCTTAACAGTCTGTGCTGCTTAACAGTCATAGAGCTTAATGTATATTTTTTCATTAATTATATACGCATACTTTCAATATTATTAACACGTTTTATATATATATATATATATATATATATATATATATATATATATATATATATATATATATAAAGAGAGAGATAGTTCAAAAAATAATTGCAGTTGTTATATTACTTATGAAACATTTATCAATATTCCTTTATTCATAACCTTTTCTGTCATAATCATTACTGTATTCTCTTTCATACAATTTCATACTCTTCCATTTTGTTACATAACTATTTTTCACATCTATATTTCTGTATAGTTAATAAAGTAATAAGTTGTATCTTATCCATATTTTTTCATTTTATTGGTATTTATATATTTCTTTTAATACTATAGTCTTAACTATTCTCATAACACTCTTAAAATAATTCTTGTATTTAATGCTCTGCTAAAACACTTTCATTGTGTAATGGCTTTTTAAAGCTGGGCTTGCTAGACATGTTGCACAATCCTATATGTCTGCAGTATAACAGAGTATGCCATTCATTTCATACAGTCTTGAGTGACTGTAGATCTGCTAGGTGAACATGCATGCTACACAGTACTACATGACTGTAGTATTAATGTTGTTTGTGCCATGCATGTCATGTAGTCTTTCATGACTTTAGTACAACCAGGCATTACATGCATGTAACACAGTCCTGTGAGACTATAGTAGTGCTAGCTTTGCCATGCATGTTACACAGTCCTGTGTGAATCCAGTAATGCCAATGAGTTATGCATGTTAAAGAGTTTTATATGACTGCAGTATTACTGCTGGTTGTGTCATGCATGTTTCATAACCCTGTATGATTGTAATACAGCTTCCATGCCATGCATTTTACACAGTCTTTTATAACTGCAATATAGCTTTGTATACCTTAACTGTTGCATGTTTATGTTTGACTGGAATCACACTTGGTGAGCTGTGCATGTTATATAGTCCTGTAAGACTGTAGTACTAATGCTAATTTTGTTAAGCTTGGCGCTCATTCCATTAATACAGCTGTGCATAGGGAGGCATGTTACACAATTTTGTGTGACTACGGTAGTGCTGGGTGAGCCATGTATGTCACACAGTCCCTTGTGACACTTAGGCATGCCAGACATATTGCACAGACCTGTTTGAGTGGGAATGCCAAAGTCCTGTATTACTGCAGAAATCCTGGTTTTGCCATACATGTTACTCAGTCTTGAATGACTGTAGAAATCCTGATTCTGTCATATGTGTTGCACAGTCCTGTATGAATGCAGTACAGTGGGGCATGCAATTCATTTTACACATTCCAGTTTAACTCTAGTAGGGCTGGTTATGGCATGCATGTTACATGGATGACTGTAGGACAAGGATGTTGCAAAGTAGCTTATAACTGTAATAGTAGTGCTGGGTGTGCAGTTCATGTTACACAGTCATGTATGAGAGATACAGGTGGTCATGCCACATGGTACACTGTTCCAGTGTTTCAGCTGCATCCACAGCCATTCAAGATAAGATAATATTTTATTGATTAACTGCACTTGTACTACTGTGTTTGATCATTTGCCTCCATATCTCTGTGTGGAACGACATAATAGCCAGGGACTTGCTTTTGCTAGTTGTTGTTTAATCTGCACTTGAGAGCTGCTTTTGCTGTACTTTTACATTAACAGTTTTCAAAGTCACACATCTTGTGGCAGAAGCTGTTTACCTGGGCTCTCTGAGGGAGAAAACACTGGAGAATGCTCAAAGTGTTGTAGTTTATTGGCTACAGGGTATAGGAGTTAGGTTACAAGCTTTGTTCTCTACTACAAATCAGGCAAGTTGCATGGCTCTTTGTTAAGTTACAGAAAACTCTGCAACTTTTTTCCAGAGCTTCAACTGCATCCATCGCCATCCAAGCAAAGATAAGAATATTTTCTCTATTTACTGCACTTGTAGTTGCTTAATACAGTGATCACTACTGTTGTTCTTGAGCATTTTTAAAGCATTTATTTAATTTGGTGGCAAAAACAGTAATTTCTCTGTCTGTTGGCGTTACCATGTATACAGATTGTCTTGTGCTGAAGTGCTTGAAAGAAGCCTTCCCCAGTCTCAAAGACCTCCAAAGCCATGTAATGGAACCAATCCTCCTAAGCAATCACTAAAGCACACACCAAAAGCAACACCAATCATCTCGTATAAGCCTAAACATAATGGTCTCCCAAGTGCAAAGCCCATAAGGCAAGCATATACTTTACCTAATCCTCTTGTCATTGGTGCTCCATTGTGTGACACACAGATGCCCCACTCACCAGGTTAGATGAAGAGACAATTATATGCCTATCTGTAGCCAGGATCTGCAATGTCACGCTCGCACTCAAGTTACTGCATCCCAGGTGATAATATGATTCCATCATAGTCCACATGGGTGAAAATGAGCTGAGACATACCTCACTGGACTATATTAAAAGAGACCTAATGGATCTCTCAGAATATGTGTCACAGAGAAGTATGAGCCTTGCATTGAACAGCATTCTACCTTCACCAAGGATAATACCACAGTATGAACATAAAATTATTGATTTTAATAATTGGCTTGGTTACTGATGTCATTCTAGGGGGATTCAATATCTGTCAGTATAGGAGACACTGTCAAAAGACCATGTTGCTTTGCAAGGATCGGTTGTGCCTGCCCACCCAGGCTTTCAGATATTGTCCAAAACTTTATTTATCCTGTTAGAGCCTTTTTTAGGCAATCCCAACACAGGCAAACATACAATATAGTGAAAAAGTCTACAAGCAACATTAAGGTGTTCCTACTCTATGCTAAGAGCCTAAGAAAAAAAAATCTTTATACCCTTCAAGCCCTCCTAGCTCTGGAGTATGCAACATCTTTGCTGTGGCCAAGACTTGGTTTAAAGCTATTGTAAGTACTCCAGAATTGCAAGATTACAGCGCACATTTAGACAAATGGCAGCACAGACTGGGGCCAAAGGTGGAGGTGTTTTAATTTATGCTAGCAACAAAAAACCTCCAGACTGGTTAAAAAGGATGACACCATGGAGCTCATACCCGTGCAAAGCATTATAGATAAAGTCCCTCACCACATCACGGATAGCTACAGGTCACCATCTATGCTCTTAGAGTTTCACAACTCTTACCTAAACTTACTAGCAGCACTTACCATCTATCCAAACACCCTATTCACATGTGACTTTATCTACCTTTCTAGACTGGATAATGTACACTGCCTTAAACCCCCAGGCACAATGTTTCCTGGACTTATTTGATGCAAACACCATGTAACAGTGCATAATCCAACCAGAGGCTCAAACTTACTGGATTTGGTACTCAACATTGTGGGTGAGCGTTCCACCTCCTTCATGCTACTTCCTCATTAATGAAGTCAGATCACAAAGCTGTCTCACTTTAAATAAAAATCAACACAGAAAATCCAATTAAACTAGTAAGAGTTAGGTACTATTCAAATGCAAACTACACCCTATTAAGTGACAGTTTGCCAAAATACATGGCTCCCTCCAGCCCTGAGACCACAGTTACCTGTGCAGAATTAATCACAGAGTTACTATCCAAACATGTCAATGGCTGCATAGAGGATGATGAACCTACCAGAAATAAATAAAACAAAAAAACATAAAAACAAACACCACCGGGAAAATCCTCACTTAAACAGGGTATATAATAAAAGAAAAAAACTTGTGGCTAAAATCAGGAAAAGCATTTCCCTTATAGACAAGTGATCTCTCATACAACTAAACCGGAATCTAATAGGTCTAGTTAAGTTCAGCAAAGCCAGCTAAGATGTCAGGATAGCCTTGTAGGATAAGGACAATCAGATGGCCTTCTTCAGCTATGTCGAGAACCTTACATGTAACACACAACAGTGTGCCAGTATTGGTGAATGGTACCTTGTACACCTATTGGCTGATAAATTTAGCACAAACTTCAACTCCCACTCCCCGCCCCCAGCTCCAACAGGTAAAATCCTTTCAACATACTACTTCCAGGTATCAGAAGGGAACAGGTGCTGGCAACACTCACAAAAGCCGAGAACACCAACTCCACAAGTCTCAACAACTTACCTGGTTCCCTCCTGAATAGCCTAAAACATGACCTGTCAGGACCACTCCTCAGCTACAGTCTTGAAACATACTATATTCTAAATAAATGGAGGACTGCAGCAATAATTCACCTCCATAAGAGCAGATCATCATCCATTCCAGGGAACTCTCTACTCATCAGTCTAGCAAGACTAATACGCAAAGCCATGGAACGACTTTTCAAGGAAATGATAAACAAGGACATTGGCAACCTACAGAGACTGAACCATCCCAATTTGGCTTTTTTTAAGGGCAGATCATGCCTACTTAACAGGGTAGACTTCATTGAGATGGTCACCAAGGCAATGGATGAGGGTAAAACAGTGCATACTGTGTACCTTCACCTTGCTAGGGCATTTGATACAATACCCATGCAGGTATTATTGACAAGCACTCTGAGCTAGGCTTAAATCCCTTACATAACTCACTGGATAGCCAGATGGCTCACAGACAGGGCCAAGAGGTCAGGACTTGGGAGACCACCTCCACCAAGAGACTGGTCACCAGTGGAGTACTCCAGGGCTCTGTGATGGGCCCACACTTTTTGACATCTACTTCTTGGAAGTCATGTTAACATTAAAGGCCTTTGGCACTCTCATTTCACAGATGACTATAAATTGGGAGCTATTATAGATTTCCCCTAAGACACAAACATCTTGAAAGTAGGTTTGACACAGACAAATGATTGGTGCAAAAGCTGTGGTCTAAAATTCAATGCCAAAAATGCATTACAGTGCCCTTTGGAAATTAGTCAACAAAAGTTATTTAATCCACAGATAAAATGACCCTAAGACCTGGTAGCAAGGGATCTGGAAACATAAGTTATTATTTATTTATTTATTTATTGACATTTGTTAACTGGGTTAGTCCAACTGGGAAAATGTCCCTTTTTCAGTGGAGACCCAAGGAGAAAAGCTCCAGAAGGTACAATATTTAATTGCAGTAAGCAAACAAGAAATACAGACAATAATAGCAAACATATGTAGACAGCAATCTAGCCTTTGATCAAAATGTAGCTAAGATTATAAGAAAATCTTTCTGTGTTGACCAATGTATAGATAAGGTTATGGGATATGGGTCCAAGGAAGTTATAGTACCACTCTTATCAGCCATTATCAGACCTATCATTGAATGTAATTCCCCCTGTAGCGCGTACCTAACCAGACACTTGGAACAGTTTGCATGCCCACAAAGGTTTCTCAGCAGGAAAATTCAGGGCACAAATACCCTGTTCTACAATGCCTAAAAGTTCTGTCTCTTTATTCAGTCTCCCACAGGCTGCTAAGACTATATTTTTACCCAGGTTACAGGGTTTCGTCAGACCTATCCCTGATGGCTCTGTTCCACATGTGCAAAACAAACAGTACTATAAACACTATATCCAATGATCTGAGCTTCACTTGTGACATAAACTGAACTTGCTGGAGAGACAGGTATGTGTCTGAACGGATCCCTACATTGTGAAGTAGATTACTCATCCATGTAAAACAGAATGCATTCCTGACCCTATTCAAACCAAACCTTGGCAATTTGATGGGAAACAATAAATGTGGCAATGGTCTGGCTGCCATGTCCCTTATGGACACAGGCCATCAATAAGAAAAGTATTTTCCTAACATCCCCTCCTTACAAATTGTTAGCTACTTGCCTACTAACATACCCACAATCCCTTCATATTATACTTAAGATTCAAATAGTTTAGGGTGTGGACTACGTTTTTAAGGGCTCTAGTGGTTGTTAGTCTAGTAACAACCTATGAACAAACCTGTATATATGTAATAGTGCAGGATGACTAATGCTTTATATAAACATACCCTTGAACATCCTTCTGCTCATTTTACATTCACAATTATAGATAGAATCATTTTACATCGACAAATGAAAGCAGGATGGCACAAGAAACTCAATGACATGGAGTATAAATGGATTATAAGGTTAGGTGGTCTTTTCAGACCCGGTTTGAATACAATGGAACCAATTCAATAGGTTATAAATACAGGAGCATTTGGACTTTCATGTACTTCATTTTTATGTTGCAATTTATTAGGCTATATGTTTTTTTACACCCATTATGGGTGGGCCTTATAGGCTTATATAATTGTATATCTTAGCCTTATATATATATATATATTGTGACATATATTTATAATGGCAGGTTGTTTTGTTTGGGGTACATTTGCCCAAATTGTTTTATTTTATACATAAATCATTAGTCAGAACATAGGTTTATGTCTGCTAAATATTTTATGGAACATACATATGTATATTTACAATGTCATCCATTTAATTTTTGTCCAAACACCAAACAAAATTTTAAAAAATTTTGAATGTATGGGTCAAATTATGGGTATATGATGTTCAAATTGTTTGAATTTTCCATCTATTTAACATATTGAATCTATATTGGGCAATACCTCTTTAAGAGAGGCACTATAAGTAGGGCTCACAATGGTGATGTTTTACTTTTTTGAATATTGGGCATTGAAAAAGGCTAACATTAGCCGAAACCGGTTTGCTTTTTCAGCATGGTTTCTACCATTGCTGACAGTATGTTTTATTGAAGCAATAAAATTATCACATCCTAATAGCTGGTCCGTCTTGGTGTTTTCGGTTGGTTTGTCATTTGGGATCGTGCAGCAGTTCCTACGTGCGTGAACCTTTGGGTTTGGTCATAGTGCAGGATGTGTCATACATTTTATGCAGTCATTTATGACTGTAGTAGTGCTGTGTTAATGTGGTTGTGCAGGATGTGTCATGCATTTAATGCAGTCATTTATGATTGTAGTAGTGCTGTGTGAATGTGGTAGTGCAGGATGTGTCATGCATTCCATGTAGTCATTTATGACTGTAATAGTGCTTTGCGAATGTGGTAGTAAAGGATGTGTCATACATTTTATGCAGTCATTTATGACTGTAGTAGTGCTGTAGGAATGTTGTAGTGCAGGATCTGTCATGCATTTTATGTAGTCATTTATCACTGTAGTAGTGCTGTGGGAATGTGGTAGTGCAGCATGTGTCATGCATTTTATACAATCCTTTATGACTGTAGTAGTGCCATGTGAGTGTAGTAGTGCAAGATGTGGCATGCATTTTATGCAGACATTTATGACTGTAGTAGTGCTGTGTGAATGTGGTAGTGCAGGATGTGCCATGCATTCTATTTAGTCATTTGTGACTGTAATAGTGCTGTGAGAATGTGGTAGTGCAGGAAGTGCCATACATTTTATGCAGTCCTTTATGACTGCAATAGTGCTGTGTCGATGTGGTAGTGCAGATGTGTCATGCATTTTGTACAGTCCTTTATGACTGTAGTAGTACTGTGTGAACGTGCTAGTGCAAGATGTGTCGTACATTTCATGCAGTCATTTATGACTGTAGTAATGTTGTGTGAATGTAGTAGTGCAGGATGTGCCATATATTGTATGCATTCCTTTATGACTGTATTAGTTCTAGAATGTGCTATGCATGTTTCAGAGTCCTGTGTGATTGTTGTAGGGTTGGGTGTACCATACATATTACACAATTCTGTGTATTTGTTGCAGTGTTTGGTGTGCAGTGCATGTTATACAGTCTTGTTTGAATGTAGGAGTACAATCCATGGCATGCATGTAACACAGATGTGTTTGACTATGTTGGTGCTTTGTGCTCCATGGAAATTACATAGCCCTGTATGACAATGATGGTGCTGGATTGCCATGCATGTTACATATGTCATGTTACATATCCCTCTGTGACTGTAGTAGTCCTGAGTGTGTGTGGTATGCATATCACAAAGTCCTATATATGATTGCAGTCGTGTCCCCTGTCTGTTAAATTTATCCCAGATGACTGAAAGCATAATTTTGTGCCATTAACATTAATCTCCCCTTGGGAATAGACTTTGCTCTCCCTACCTCAGGGAAATAATGTGCTACTCTGCCCTGAACACTTCCTTTTCCTCCACATCCTGATGTACCACCTCATCATCCACCCTGATTCTGCTAAGTCCATATAATAGTTTGGCTTCCCATATTTGCTTTGGTGTTCTTTGATCAAAGAATATGTTGAACAAGATTCTAACAGCAAGTAATGTTCTGCTGCCATTTTGCGGATAGACAGTACTACAGTGGCATGAGTATCAGGACAGCAGGAATGACTGCAGACTGTCATCTCCAGGTTCACTGCTACTGTTACTAGTTTTAGTAAGTGAACAATTGTAACATACTCATTAGCTTACATTAATCATGTAATTACTGTTAACAGTCATAGATGCAAGGGATAGCTTGAATCTCCTCTACATTTTATTCACATGCCACTATTACATTAAATGCACACTTCTGTATACATTGCACTCATTTTGTGTTCTTTATTTTACAAACCTGCTGTACTATGAAGTACACAATCACATTTCCAGCCCTCCCTACTTTTCCCAACATTTTTTGGCAGTCCACTGCCCGTCGACCAAGAGTTCCTGGCAATGTATTAGCACGTTCTTTCCTTGAGGAACAATAGACATTCACTCATTCTGGTGAGACAAGAGCAGACCATGGAGCCATCACTCTGTCTGCAATTCAGGCATTTGTTTTTTGTGCAGCCTTTTACCCTCTTGCCTGCTCTCAGGGAAACAGACCTATGCTACTCATATGGTGTGCAAAGGCATCAAAGCAGAAAGAGCTACCCCTAACCTTCCGGTGATGTAGAAACAGTAATGGAAACTGCAAATCTTCTGTGCACCTCACCCTGCTCTTTCAGCTTTCTGCGACACTAAGTGATCTCATGCCCTTCTGGGTCTCATTCAGAGCTTTATATCTCTATACTGCACATCTAGGTTATACTTGTCCTAGTTTTCACAATGCATAGACAATACCATACCTCTCTAGTCTCCAACTACCTGCATACTGTTCACCCAGTCCTCCCCACTTCAGTCGACTCATTTTATTATGTATTTACTTTTTTGTTTTCTTTGTTTTGATCTAGATAATCCCACTAGGCCTTTGATCACTTTTGAAGAGAGGCACAAAGTGATATTTATACATATATCTTTGTGCTGCTGTGTCATGTATTTGTTTACTTACATATTAACTTGCCTTGTTACAGCATGCTATTGGCAAACTAGTGGAAGTACCTGACCTCCTGATCTTAGGATGAGAGATGCAAAACTTAGATGCATACCATGTAGCACTGCATATTGTGTGGCAGGTGATGAACTGGCTGACTGAAGTAACAGTGTGGATCCAAGGGTCTAGTGATATGTACCAGTTATGGCTAGCAAGTGATGTCATATGAGATACTGGGCTTTTTCTCTGTGCTTTGTTGGTGTACTCTGAAAAAAATATTTCTTAGTATCCATATGGCATCACTGCAGTGAGAACATGTCAGCATGTAGAGTATAGAGAACTAATCTAATACACATGTGGCTGTAGTTCCTGGACACCATCAGGATAGGGAGGTCATGTCTACTCTGGCCTTGCATGTCCTTTAGAAATACAAGTGTCTGCCAATCCATAATCTGAATGAAGTACTATATGACATAATACAGCCTTGGTGCTGCCTGCTATGGGTCCTCTCTGTTCCACTCTGTCCTTATCAGCACCAATGATTATAACCATAAGCGGTGCTTTACCCAGGTCTCCTTGTAGTCAGCTGCTCAGCATTTGGCCTAGTGCCTCCAGCAGTATCTTAAACCAACAGCAGAGGGATTTATATGGCTTCCTGTAAGTCTTTGTTTTACTGCAGATACATTAATGGTACTAGAGAGGGTATAGAGTCATGTGAATACAATCTACAGGCCAATCTTATTTTATTTATTTTAGCTATCGATTTTATTTCATTTTTATTCCAAGAGAAATGCACCCTTTCTATGTATTGCTTTATAAGGATAGCAAGGATTTAAAATACCTTCAGTATGAAAGAATGTAGTGTTGCTAGTTAGCTGGCATGCTTTCTGGAACTTACTGGGAGCAGCAGTACCAGAGAAAAACTGACATGGGCACAGGAATGGGATTCAGACTCTAGATATGAATTAAAAGGTAAGGCACTTAGCCTAAATCGTGCCCATTATAATAGTTTCTATCCTCATTTCTGTCAGTTGCAACCATTTGCATGCATACATGCAATGTATAATGTAGAAACCTTTTACATCCAAGAATAGCCGACATATTATGAATCTCATAGGGAATCAAGTTGCAGTATGTCAATCCTCAGTCACAATGACCTACTGGAAGCCCTAGGATACTGTTTTGCTCATTGCAATTCTTCACATTTGAAGTGAAGAAAGATATTTCTACATTAGTAGTGTTGTCTCCTCACAGTAAGACGTTGTCCTGTTTGATTCTCAGCTAGAGTGTCTTCTGTGTGGAGACATGCGTGAATGGGCGTACCTTCCCTGAAGGTTGTGCATCAGGGCCGACAACTCGGCACGTAAAAATCTACTGCCAATCATTAGCAGACCGGAGTTCCACTGTGGTGACCCCTAACCGAGAAAAGCCAAAAGACACAACAAGGTGTGAAAGAGCAGGGTAAAATTGGGATGCAGTTTAAGGACAATTTCACATCTTAAATATACATTTTTTTGTGAAAAGACAAAGGTTTTTTTTTATTTTGTTTGTTACAATGTAAACTCAGGGAGGGATCACACTCGGCATCATGGAAGACAGAGACGAGGAGGATTTCTATTCTCAGTTACATAGCCCTAGATTAACACTTGTATGAAAAACTGTCACAGACAAACATAAATTAAGATACCATACCAATATCCATATCTCAGAAATGTTGCTCTGAAACAGCCATCATTTTTTATTTTTTTTTTTGTTTGGGTGGGGGTAGACATTGCAAATTAGCAGAAATAGTCTTGGGCACGTTTTATATCACACAGATTTCCTTTTTCCTTTGAATTATGAGGTGTGCTTGTCAATTATCTCTTTTTTTCTAACCATTATGGGCAGCAGACTTAATTCTATAAAATGGGAAATCATTTCTAGAGCAATTAAAGAAGGAGCATTATTAATCCTTTTCATTCTTGTGTCGCTGTATATATTCAGAATAATATTCAGAAAGCTTTATATAGCACCTTAATCACAGAATTCAAAATGATCATAGAATGGTTTCTGTCTTCCTTTCCATTGATGTCGGCTTTGACTTTAGATTAATGAGAAGTTCACATAAAATGTTTGACAGCTGTTGCCAAAGAAACTGGATAAATGGAAGCTTACATCTGCAGTTCCTCATAATTTAGATTGAAATTGTTTCACTTTTCTTGTGCCCTAGAAGTGCATTCATGATCCTTTATTTATCAATAACTCCCACAATATGTGTGGTCATTAAGTGTAAGCTGATTTGCAAAACAAAACATTTGTTGGTTATAAGTGAGATGCTCTGTGGTTTATAATACGTAATAATAAAAAATGAAAGTGATGTACATATACTACAAATTACTGCTTTTGGGCTGCTGAAGGCGAAGAATAAATATATATATATATATATATAGATAGATATAGATATATATGTATATTTAATATCAGCAAAGTGTTTAGAAAATTATTCTGGTCTTACAGTGGTTCTGTACAGAAATTATTCTTCTTTCTCCTGTAAATGGCTTCAGTAATGGAGCAATATCGGGTATTATAAATTATAAATACATATTTATAAATAAGGCACTTCAGGAAATGTTGAAGACAAATATTTGAAGGTGCTAAGTAAGTTATTCTGCATAGGCTGTGATATGCAGTTACAGTTAACCAGCTGCCTAATAATCAATGTTATAATGCATGGGTCATGGACAGATTGCTGCCCATGTGAGCTTTAGAGAATAACTACCAGAACAAGTTAAATTAATTTGAACTGCAGTTTCATGCTCAGATCATCCAGTCAGATAAGCATTTTCTATTAGATGGCTGTATTCTTTGAATCCCACCACACACAAAGAGTTTTCCAGAAAGATTACATAAGACCTTTAGTCCACCATTAGCTATTTTTAGTTAGTCTTGTCACAGGAGTAGTGTATGTGAAACTCTCATGCGAGTATTATATTCTACTAATGTTTACTGATATCATTCTTTTTCACAACTATTCCATTTTCAGATGCATTTTCATCAAACATCACATGCTGAATGTCTACCATATTAAAAATCTCAGTTCATTGAATGTTTTTTTATTCAGCAGGATGGGGTGGTTGCTTACAATGGATGTGTGTGATGTTTTCTGCATTGAGAAGGTGAGAGAGGCTGTCTAACCTTGAATGGTACAAGGGAATAATTTTTTGATATAACTTATTTTTCCAGTTCCTTCATGGATGTGCAGCCGTGCAATTGGCATGTAAATGTGCCAGGGTGGATGGCACATAGGTTATTACACACCCCAAAAATGTTGTATTTTATGTTTATTTATTGACTTATTTGTAGATTGCGCAATCAGATTGGCACTTGATGTTGATGTAGTATGGATTTTGACACATCAGTGTTGATGAATGAGTTTCAGTGGCTTAGTCATTATTAAGTTAAAATACAACCATTTTACTTTACTGCAGTTTCAATCAGACATTTATAATTCCTGACATCTTCATCTCAGGGTTTTCCTGGAAACATTCAAGATTTTCTTATGGTTTTATTGACATCACATAATATTTTAGCTAATGATCACATGCATTTTGGTTTTGCTGACTAATCAGTAAAACAACAGAAAGACTCTCTTGCAAAAATCAAAATATGTATTCCAGGAAGATTGTGCAGGTGTAATTTATTTTGTGTTTGGTTATCTCAAATGACTTCAAGCATAAAGCCTGTTTATTCTAAATATTTGTTTGAAGCAGTATAAAATCAATGCAGTAATTACTAAGGTCTTTGCTTCACAGACAAAACGTTCAGGGTCTGATTCTATTCTCTGGTCACTGTCTATGTGATTTGCATATTCTGCCAATGTCTGTGTGACATCAATAACTTTGCTGTTCGACCTTACGTGTTTTCGATGTTTGCTCTTGTGAGCTTTCATCCTTCTACTAGGGAACCATATAAATAGATATACAGATAGATACAGAAATATGGTTTGACATGTCATCTGTTGTTGAGTACACATTACTACATCAAAAGTAATGAATCAGAATGTGCTATTAGAGGTAAGATCACAGAATACTGGAGTAAGGTTGTTTCACCTTTTCCCTGGTTATATGCTATCTCTGAGTTAGTATATTTAAGTCACTGGAATATGTGGTGCAAAAAACACATAAAAAAAAATTTTTTGCCATTTTTCAAGAACTCCAGCTTTCAATTTGTGTTTACTTTGAAAGTTGAAGATCATTTTAATTGAATTTTGAGGGGCTACCTATGACACATTTTGATAGACAGATAGATAAGGAGAGAGAGAAGACATAATTATTTTTTTGTATTATTTTTACTGGATTCTCCGGTTTGATGTGAGCTGTACTTAAGTCATTTATTCCAGGCATAGAATTATATACGGAAAAGAATCAGACATTGCTTTATGGTCTATGTGGAGGTCATCTCTAAGAATCCTTAATAATGAGAATATAATAACAGTTTCTGAACCCTTTTTGAATAGTCCAAGTTTCCAAAATTTTTTTCTTAATCCAAAGAATTCATATTTCTTTTGCCAATAGCACAAATGGTCATATCTAAAAACAAAACTAAAAATATCCAGTTCTCAAAGTTGATTATCCCTCACCACTGATTATATTTCATTCCTCACTAAAGTCCACCAAATCCAAGTTACTACCATAAAATATTCAGATTTACACTCCTTGCCAAACAGAATCATCACCTTTGTATCTCTAGAAAAGGTTCACCGGGGTCCCATTGTATACACAGCCACTTGTGTTCTAGGTACTCTAATATTCAAAATTGTAACATTTAGCAAGTGCTACAAGTTAAAAAAATACAACAAATTAGAGCAGATTCTACCCAGAAGTAGAAGGAAAAATATTCTCAGACCTGCTAGACCAAAATTTAAATTAGATATTGGAGAAAACTCTTTCTGAAGAATACAACCTGCCACATGGAACCAACTATCTTCTTATCTACTGATATAAAAGGACTTGGGATTCTGGGGACATTTAAAAGTAACCTAAGCATCATCTGCTAAATGATTTGACTATTTCTGTATTTTACATTTTTTCTGTTACTTTAACTGGTTTGCCTGTGTTTTGAAGGTATTTAACACACTGATAAGTGCTGTGACATATACAGCACATCTGGAAGTTCTGCATACATACACATGAGAGAGAGAGAGAGAGAGAGACAGAGAGAGACCGGAGTTATACATGGAAGTAGCAGTCTGACACTTGCTAGTTCATTTTCGCCGTGTGAAAAGTATTGTGTCATGACATACATTAAAGCCCACTGCAGTGCCTGATGATTTTTTCCAAGATGTGCTTCATGCTGTTAATGCTATATATCTTTTGCATTTGCATATACAGTTTTTTAGTAGCTTAACAACAATCACCACAACTTGCTGTACCCTGGTTTATATACACCCATCCAGCTGTATACTTTGTTGAAATTAATTATGTAACCTGCAACAGAAACTGTTTTTCTACTAATCTGATAAAACTTGAGAATTCCTCACAGATCTGGTCTTCTTTTTCTCCTTTTTCTCAATAATGTAGTATTAAGTCTAGTTATTATTTATTTATTATTTTTAAAATAAACAAGGGCCTTTCTAGGTGCACTTGCTCTCTTGACACTGGTTAATTCAGTGCTAAATTTATTCAGCTGCTATTGTCTGTTCCCCACTGATTTTACACATTTAAGGTAAATGCAGTTTGTAAAGACAACTACAAGTATTACTTTGTAGTATATACTATGGAAATGCCTAGCAACTGCAGCTATCATACTGTATCTTTCTATTATTCGTACAGTGATTTTTATTTATTGCATTTTAATTTTGTACCTTTGAGGCTGAAATTTTTAGAAGACAAAAATATTTACCCAGCTATCAAACTCTAAAATAGCAAGAAAAAAAAAGAATGTTATACTAATTCAGTTTGCTTTGAGTAGCCTCTTCAAAAGCTACATAATGCAATACTGTATTCAGTAAATCATTTGATCAGTGAAGTATAAAATGGTACATTTATCTCTCTTGAGTGACAGCATGCTTGTTGGCGGTGTCATCTTAAGGGCAACAAAGTCGGGTTAAACATACATTTACAGAGGAAATAAACAAGTGAAGGTAATCAATCTGGTTAAAAATGGAAGAGGGGAACTACCCTTGCTTCCTCCTTTATTATAAAGCACATGGTCACATGACCTCTCTTGACCTCTCCACACTAACGACGTCAGTGTAAAAGCACACATACGATCATTCACTATCTTTTATTATTATCAGCCAACACCCCCCACTTGCTCTTACGCTGTGTACAAATAAATTTTAAGAACATATTTTGGATAACTCTTCCTTCACATTCCAAATACGTAATACTTGAAACTTTCAATTTTCGATTTCGTAGCAGGTTTAGTAAAGATATTTGCAACCATGTCCATTGTCGGGCAATACTCAAGGCTTATTTTGTCATCACTGAGTGCTGATCTAACAAAATGATACTTAATGTCAGCATGTTAACATCTCTGTTGGCTTACTGGATTCTTCGAAAAAGCGATTGCTCCTTGATTGTCCTCAAATATTGTTACTGGCACATACTTGCACTCTCCATCCATTCTCCTCAACAGCTGCATGAGGTACAAACTCTCCTGTGTTGCTGCTGCTAATGCCATGTACTCTGCCTCACATGTAGATAAAGCCACCATTTTTGTTTCTTTGATTTCCATGAAATAATAGGCCTGTCTCTATTAAGGCTAAAGCAATAACCTGTTGTACTATGCCTATCGTTTTGATCTGTTGCCCAATCTGCGTCACTGTATGCTACAAGCTGAAGTTTCTCTTCACTTTTCTTGTAACACAGCTCTCTGTCCAATGTACCTTTTAAGTACCTTAACATATGTTTGGCTAGTGTTAAATGAGATTCACTCAGGTGTGACAAATATTACAGCAGTAACCCACACCTGGGTGTGAGTAATGCTGGATTTACCCATGGTTGGTGTGGTTTGGTCATGAGGGTGAAGCCTGAGTGGCCAGACAAAGACAACCATGGGTAAATCCAGCAATACCCACACTCGGAAGTGGGTTATTGCTATTATACAATGACATTATTTAAGAAAAAAAAATAATTACTTTTCTTAAATAATGGCATTGTATAATGCCTCCTTTCTGCCCTTCCACAGCTGTCTGGTATTCTGTGGCAGTTCTGATGTACTGCGCATGCATATACTTACGCAGTACATCAGTGCTGTGGGCAAAAGCAACAGAGAAAGCAAGATCTCCGTTGCTTTTTACAACCTGTCTCGCTATGTTAAACGAGTTTAACATAGCGAGACAGGTTTAAAAAAGCAACGGAGAATCTCTGTTGCTTTTTTAAAGCTGTCTCACTATGTTAAACCCATTTAGCATAGCGAGACAGTTTTGAAAAAAGCAACGGAGAAAGCAAGATCTCCATTGCTTTTTAAAGTGTCTCGCTATGTTAAATGGGTTTAACATAGCGAGACAGGTTGTAAAAAGCAATGAAGATCTTGCGTTCTCCATTGCTGTAAAAAGAGTTATACTAATGGAAAAAGTCCGGGCGACCGGACCTTTTTCCATTACTATAACTCTGATTTACAACGTACACGTTGACCAATCAGCATGCATGTTTTGGAATATTAATGGGGGGTCGTTGCATAATGTAAAAGTTTACTTACAATTGAGCTAAGATCAGGTCTTGTGCTTGTCATAACATATATCAAACTACCCACAAGCTCATGATATTTTCTTGGCTCGGTAGATTCACTGTCACATTCAAAGTTTGTTTTTTGTTCAGTAGGGGTACTTCTTACTTTACAATTAGACATACTAAATTTCTCAAGAATTTTTGTGATGTACCTCTTTTGGTTCATCTTTACTTTACCACTATTCTGGGTAAAGTCAATGCCTAGAAAATGTCTTAGCTTTCCCAGATCTTTCATTTTAAGTTTAGCTTTGTGCATTTCCTTTACATCGTTTAGTGATTCATTGTCACTAGATGCTATAATGAGAATGTCAACCCATATAATTAGGACTGTTTTCTCATTTTCAGCCTGTCTAGTGTATACACAGTGGTCTTTTGGGTTTTGGTTAAAACTATTTTCATAAAGATGAACGTGCAACATTTTGTTCCAGTTACGCCCTGATTGTTTCAATCAGTACAATGACCTATTCAGTTTGCAAACCAATTTTTCATCATTATTTGATTTCTTTTAAAAACCTTCAGGTTGGTCCATATACACCTCACAGTCTATAGGAGCATGTAAATAAGCCTTTTGCACATCCAGCTGGTGCAATTCTAAATTGTACTGAGCTGCCATCTGCATTACACTTCGTACAGATGTCATACTCGCAGTTGGTGCAAATTTTTCATTATAATCTATACCAGCGACTTGATTGTAGCCTTTAGCTACATATCTAGCTTTATAAGTCTCAGTATTATCTGCATTGTCTTTTACAGTGAAAACCCACCTACCCCCCACTGCATTTTTATCTTCTGGCAGTGTGGTGAGTGTGAATGTGTTGTTTTCCTTTAAAGACTTAAGTTCCTCCTTCATAGCTTTGACCCACTTCTCCGAGTTAGACGAAGGCATGGCCTCCTTAAAGCTCTGCTGTGTGTTGCATATTAGTCTGTAACAATAGTCAACATTAACTGTCACATAATCGTCGTTTTCAACTTTACACTCATAGTCCTTCAAGTATGCAGGTGGTTTTCTCTCTCTTTTAGAGTAGTGTGTATCCTGCCTTTCCTCTTCTTGTCTTATTTTTGTGTCTCCATCATTTATTATATATTCAGTGTGATTCACTTGTATTTCTTTTTTAATTTGACATCAATGCTGTGGGCAAAAGCAACGGAGAAAGCAAGATCTCCGTTGCTTTTTACAACCTGTCTCGCTATGTAGTATGCAGGTGGTTTTCTCTCTCTTTTAGAGTAGTGTGTATCCTGCCTTTCCTCTTCTTGTCTTATTTTTGTGTCTCCATCATTTATTATATATTCAGTGTGATTCACTTGTATTTCTTTTTTAATTTGACTATCAGCTTTTGATTCTGACTTAACATGCACACTTCTTCTGGTATTAAGATCTTCATCCATCACTTCTGGGTCTGTCTGAAATTGGCATTCAGCTATAGTCTTAGTAAGGAACTTGACTAACCTGTGTCTAAGAACCCTTCCTGTGTCAGGATAATAGACCAGCTATGATGGGCTGTTTTTATCATATCTGACAAAGATCCCCTTATCACATCTTGGGTCTAACTTCTTTTTATCTTGTCTGTATGCATAGCACACTGATCCAAATTCTCTCATCCTTGAAAGATCAGGTTTCTTTCCTGTTAGCATGAAGAATAGGGTCTGCCCACATGCCTGTTGTAACATCTGTTGCGAATAAAAGCAGCAATCATTACTGCATATATCCACAAATCCTTAGTTAGGTCACTCTCTATCAACATGCACCTTGCCATTTCGAACAGTGTTCTCCAGTTTCTCTCTGCTGTCCCATTCTGATGGGGTGAGCAAGGTGCTAATGTTTTGTGTCTTATAACATTTTTACTCAGTAGTGACTGAAAGTCTTTCGACATGAACTCAGTGCCATTATCTGATCTGATACACTTTACCCTTCCATAAGGGGCTGAATCTGCAATAAACCTTTCAGTCGCCTTGACTGTGTCACTCTTGGTTTTCAGAAAGTAAACAAATACTACACCTGAGTAGTCATCAGTAAATGCTAAAGTATACTTAAATCCATCTTTTGCTGCTGGCTCAATTGGGCCTGCCAAATCAGTATGGACTAGTTCAAACACAACTTTTACTCCTGCATCTGGTTCTCTGTTTCTGCTCTGGACAAATTTCCCTTGCGTACAGGTTTCACAATCTAGGTCTCTCAACTTTACCTTTAATTTTCATAGCTTTTACCACCTTTTCTAATTTTGACACATCCTCAAAATTACAGTGATCAAGCATTTTATACCACTCTTGAATGTCATAACAGCTCTGAGATACATCATAATGTAGCTCACCTTCATTTTTATCATCACATGTGTCTAAGTAATAGAGTCTGTCATACTCAATTATGTCAAACCTGGTGCCGTTTTTATAGATGAGTTGGTCCTTTCCTTGTTTAAAGTTGATCGAGGCCCCCTTGGACATTGCAGTATTAACAGAAAAAATGCTTTGTGGATACATCGGGATATACACCGCCCGAGTGATCATCACCTTTACTTTGCACCCCTCTGTGTTTAGCAGCCATACCTCCGCATTACCTCTCTTCTGTGCAACCCCACAGGTTCTAGTCCCATCAGCTAATTCCACAATGTGCTCCTTCAGTTGGAAAGTGGCATCAAAGTGTTTAAATTTTTTCAGGTCGTTAATTATGTGTGACGTGGCACCAGTGTCCACCATTAATCATTTCTGTTTTAATTCACAAAGCTGATGCTCAATTATTCTGAAGACAAATGTGTGATCATCGGCATAAGTTGCTTGTTTCACATTATCTTTCTTCTTTCGCCTACAGTTACTGACCCTGTGGCTGGAGTTTTTGCATAAATTACACCACTGTCTCTGCCCTTTATATTCTCTCCTGCATTCTCATGCCTTGTGTCCCTTTTGGCCACAGCTATAGCATATAATCTCTGTTTTTACTCTTTCCACAAGGCCACTCGCATTCATTACATTATCATTACTTACGTTGGCATTAAATTTCTCGGTATGTTCATAGCTTCTCAACCTTGTTTTGAACTCACCAAAGCTCAACTTATCATCATCTTGTGTGATGTGGACTGCAAATGGTTTAAAAGTTTCGGGCAATCCTTTCAGAATCATTGCAATTAGTAATCCATCGCTGAGCTTCTCCCCAGTATTTCTAAGTACCATAATGGCCGTTTCAGCCCTAATAATATAGTCCGTGACACTTTCACTGGTGGCCTTCTGGAGGCTTGTAAATTTGGTGTATAGACTAATTACCCATGGCTTCCATTTCCCGGCATAATGGTCTCTCAGGATCTGAAGTGCTTCTCTACCATCATCTGCAGCTTCTCTCATGACGAGGGACAAACTTTTGTCATCTAAGAACTGCATTAGTTCTGCATAGGCCTCCTAATTTTTCTCAGCGTCGTCTTCCTCCTCATTCTCGTTATCCTCTGCATCCTGCTGCACATTTCGCAAAATGGTGTCTTTCAGCCCTAGCAAGAGCAGGTGTCCCAGAAACTTTGTCTCCCTCAACTCATAATTCTTTTCATCTCTATCAAGACATAGTCTATGCCATTGGCTTCCTGCTTCCCTCCTGGGCCCATAACCTGTTGGTGGTGTCATCTTAAGGGCAAGAAAGTCAGGTTAAACATACATTTACAGAGGAAATAAACACACGTGAAGGCAATCAATCTGGTTAAAAACAGAAGAGGTAAACAACCCTCACTTCCTCCTTTATTATAAAGCACATGGTCACATGACCCCTCTTGACCTCTCCACACCAACCACGTCAGTGTAAGAGCACACATACGATCATTCACTCTCTTTTATTATTATCAGCCAGCAATGCTGTACATGCTATTTAAAATTAGATTGGGTGCAGAATCTTCTTGTCTGTCTTTGGTAGATACAAACTGGCCAAAGTTTAAATTGTTGTCTACCATTATCTATATGTCTTTAATGATGGTGTCATTGCTTATGATTTGACCATTTAATTTGCAGTTATATTTTATGTCTTTTTCCCCAAGTCTCATGATGCCATATTTACTGACATCAAATACAAGATCAGTACCTACATACAACATATTTTTATAAACTATCTTGGAGAAATTTGACATTTTTATTGAAGTAATTATTTTATCAGTTTGCACAAAATGGCCATAGTGATTAGCACTCTTCCCCAGTTAACAAATGGAAATGGATAGACAGATAAATATATAGGTAGAGAGATACAATTAATGTTGCAAAACCACTGCTGATATAAGCAGTAGTGTCCTTGAGGGTGTGTGTACAGGGGAAATAACTCCCACGTGGGAGTGTCTGAGTTGCAATATCATAGGTGGATGGCCTCTACAATCCTTTAATGGTATTATTTTCCCTACTAACACACTACTTGGAGGTCATTATTATCTTTAGAGAATGGGCTACCTGTTGAATTATTTTGTACTTTTTTATTATCATATACATTTTGTTATGTATTCCTGTTTTGAAACAGTTCCTGCAACTAATGTTTCAGACTTGATGTAGCATATGTGATTTCTGTTGGAGGAGGTATTTTATTTCCATAATATAATTACGTAAATATTTAGTGTCTGCATATACACACACATACACACACACACACACACACACACACACACACACACACACACACACACACGCACACACACACACACACACACACACACACACACACACACACACACACACACACATACTCACACACACCCATTCAGAAGCACAACAGACTTGCACACATATACAGAGAAACACATGCATGTGCATCCAGGAAAAACAGATCAACAGACACACACACATGCATTAAAAAACACAGAGACATAACCGTCACATAATCACTCATACATACACACACACACACACACACACACACACACACACACACACACACACACACACACACACACACACACACACACACTCACAACACTTTTAGCCACCTTATTGAGTGAATACACCTCAGATGTCTCATTTTGAGCAGATAAGTGAAAAAAAGCATAGAATGCAAGGCACTACAACACTCCGCCCCCTTTACTGCCCCTGACTTTGCTGTATAGTGCTGATCTCTCCATTGAGTTTCTGATAAATCTCTGAGGATTAAAGACAGTTAATAATGCCAAAGATTAAGAGTTTCCTACCACCTATTGTTTGGCAAATCCATGCTTATGGACTTCCTGTTCAACTAGTGTTGTCCCCATCTCTCTCTCTCTGTCTTGCTTATGTTCTTCCTCTCTTGCGTTCTACGCCTCTCTCCCTCTCTGCCCTTATTTACTTTTTTAAATAAGTCTGACTTGGAAATGAGTAATGTCTTTTCAGTGAAGGTATTGAAAGAAATGCTCCAGTAAAAGCATTAATGATAGTAAAAAAGACAATAGCTTATGATTAAAACATATACATGAAGGTATATGGTAAGAACAATGCATTGAATTCCTTGATAGATAACACAAATTATGAATGTTTGAGATGGAGTAAGATAATTACAAAGAAAAATTAAAATATAAAGGAGGCATTTGTAAATGGGGAAGGAGAAGAAGAAGAAAGAAGTGTTAATGAAAGAATGAAGGACATCATAGATATAAACAGGGAAATAGATACCATTAACAGGGATTAAGAGAAGGGTGGCCACGGTGGTGCAGTGGTTAGCATTGCCGCCTCACAGCAAGAGGTTCTCTGGTTTGATCCTCGGCTGGGGTGCTTTCTGTGCGTAGTCTGCATGTCCTCCCTGTGGTAGCGTGGGTTTCCTCCGGGTGCTCCGGTTTCCTCCCACATACCAAAGACATGCTGCAGGTGGATTGGATACTCTAAATTGGCCCTAGGTGTGAGTGTGTGCATGTGTGTGCCTTCTGTGGAAGGTTGGGTGCTGGGCTAGCAACTCGACACTTTAAAACTCCACTGCCAATCATGAGTGGACAAGGAGATCTGCTGTGGCGACCCCTAACCAGGAAAAGCCGAAAGAAGAAGAAGAAGAAGAACAGGGATTAAGAGAAAAAAGGTCTCGAGGAATGAAGAAGAAGGAATGACAAAAAAGTGTGTAGAGGGATAAGGTGGACTAAGGATGTTATATCACAGTGAGGGTATGTCAACAGTTACAAAAAGGGTTCACCTGGTTTAGCTAAATGAAGTTCTTTTCTACTGTTGCAGGTGCAATAAGATGGCAGAATAGAGATGGACTCCAATTATATGTAACCAGTTTAAGACACTAATATTTCAGACCATGAAATATTTGCCTCATTGTTTAATAGAAGACTAGCATTTTTCCCTTTAATCATTGTAGAATGTTTTCTTTCTGCTTCACTTCAACTGAAATCAGGCTTTTGGACTGCAAGTGAGAAATTTGGCAGTTCATGTATCACAATCTCTAGCTCAGCTGGCAAAAGCGTTAATCTTGCAGTGATGTATTTCTATATTCCAACAAAGGCAGGTGTAAGCCGATGTAAAAATGCTGTTAATGCTTTTCTGTATTTTCAATTTCTTTTTTTACAGTTTGAACTATACTTTAAAACTTTGCCATCAGCAGTGAAAGTTTCATACTATAGTGCAGGTCACTCTTTATTATTGCAGTCACAAATACAGTTTAAACAAAGCAAAAGAGTTCAATTCACATATAAAAATCTTGTATACTTTAGTAAGTACAATTTAAACAAAGCAATACAAAATCAATTCACATATACATTCTATCATACAGTGGTAAGCTGGGGATTTTATGAACTCTAGAAATACAGACAAAGACATAGTTTGTAATTATCAGAAATGCAATTCAGATTTTAGATTTAGATTGACATTACAAGAAATGAAATTTGTGTATTAAATTTACAGAGAATAGTGTTGAGATAGTTATAGTATCATAACTTTATAGGTTTATTGGTTGGTACTAGGCTATCGGCCCTAGGGCCTATACAAGCCTAGCCATAACAATTCCCTGGCTATTTCTTCCCACAATATTTACTTCCCTGGAACCCTGTCTAGCAGGGCGACAGACGTGACCCTTGGAGTAAATTTCCTATCTCCCATCCAATAGTCAAGGTTCCTTTTGAAGAGGGCCAAGGAGGTGGTCTGCTTGAAATGTATGGGCAGTCTATTCCAGAGTATGGGGAGTCTCTGGGTCAGGAACCTATCAATCCAGCATGTTTTGTTCATTGTGATGACAAGGTTTAGGTCCCTAGAGCATATGGCTCTGATGGATTGGGATTTCTTTAAGTGTAGCATGTCCAACAGCTCTGGGTTTGACATGGCCTTGTATGTTAAGCAGATATTGCCTCTGAATAGACGATATGCGACAGAGTATAGCTGGAGTTTTTTTAATCGGTCAGTATAGGGCATCTGATTTAGGCCTGTGATTCTTTTAGAGAGATGCTTCTGTGGCCTTTCCAATTGTTGCAGATGTCTTGTGAGGTACATACCAAATGGGGCATTGTACTCTATGATGGGTCTAATGAGGGATGTGTACACTGGAACAATGACCTCATTTTTTCTGGATAAAAAGCCCTTAGTGATGAGTTGTGCCACATAGAAGGATTTCCTGACTGTTATGGTGATGTGGTTATCGAAGGTGAGACCACTGTCCACCTGTGTTCCTAAGTCTCTTATCACACTTTTGGTGTTTAGTGTCCTGCCACCTATGTGGTAATTCATGGGTACATCTTTTTTCCCAAATGGGATGACTATACACTTCTTGGCATTGAGCATGAGCCCATGGCTCTGGTACCAAGCATCTGTTTCTTTAAGGCCCTTTTGTAGAATATCCACATCATTTGGGGATTCAATAATGGCTCCCAGTTTGCAGTTATCTACGAACTTTGTTAGCCAGAGTCCCTTAGTGTTGGCCTGTACTTCAGAGAAGTAGATGCCAAACAAGAGCGGTCCTAGGACTGAACCCTGAGGTACTCCATTTGTCAGTTGTCTGGAGCGGGATTTGGAGTCGGCTACTTTTACAGTGTGGGTTCTGTCAGTAAGCCAGTTGGCAACCCATCGAGTGACGTGGGGATTTATGCCCAGCTTAATAAGTTTATCTATGATTCCAGAGTAGGGGATGGTGTCGAAGGCCTTGGTGAGGTCCAGATAGGCTGTGTGGACTGCCTTAACCTTGTCCATGGCTCTGGAGACTGATTTGAAGAAGGCAATGAGGTTCAGGAAATACGAACGGCCCTTCACGAACGCAAACTAGGTGGGGTCCAGTGTTCGAAGGTTGCCAATGTTTTTATTTATAAGTCTCATGATCATACATTCCATGGCCTTGCAAATCATGTTCATCAGACTCATGGGACTGTAGTTCTCAGGATCCAAGGTAGATCCCCCCTTGTGGAGTGGGATAACTGTAGCTGTGCTCCACTCAATGGGCACGAAGCCTGAGGTGAGGGTATGATTAAACATGACAGTTAGGTGAGGTGCCAGTTCATTTTGTAGTTCATGTAGTACACAGCCCAGGATATCGTCTAGTCGCATGGATGCTGTATTCTTAGCTTTGGAGAGTGCAGTTTGTACCTGTGTGGCTGTGATTACCGGAATTTGGCAATCATTCAGTATTGAGATGGGCCCTTTAGGGGGTAAGAGGGGGGTGAATTTGGCACTGAATCGATATGCCAGGATATTGGCAAAGTCCTTGGGATCTGTATATTTAATGCCATTCTGTTGTAGCTCAGAGCAGATCTGAGAATTACCATTTAGATTCTTGATATAACTATAGAATGCCTTGTGATTGTCTTTGGAATCTTTGGCAATTTTATTTTCGTAACTAGCTTTGGAGGATTTTATGAGGGATCTCAGCTTCTTATTGAGGCTGGTAAGGGAGTTTTTTGCATTCTGGGATTTTCCTCTTTTCTGCAACAGTTTCTTCCTTCTGTTGTATAGTTTGTTTATGACAGGTGACCACCAGATTGACTTCCTTTTTTTGGAGGAGAGCATCTTGGTTCTATTTGGGATGGCACGATTCAAGCACGAGTGGATGTGCTCGTACAGTGCTTTAGTGTAGGATTCAGCAGTCAAACTTTCAGTTCCTGTCTGCATGGGTGTCATGAAGTTTGTCACTTCTGACTTGAATAGCATGAAGTTGGCCTTGGAGAAGGTTTTTACGGATGTTTCCTTACTGGAGGGTGGGGGTGGGATGTGGATGTCAAAGGTGATTAGCTTATGGTCAGACATAACCAACGAGGGGGTGACACTGGTGTGGAGTATCAATTTCCCATGTTGGTAATGACCAGGTCCAGGATATTGGAGCCCCTGGTGGGACTATGGATTAGTTGATTCAGGGCACTGGAATTTATGAATTCTAAGAACTGTTGGGCAAAGGTGTTGGTACACGCGTAGTTTTCCCAGTTAATGGCAGGGTAGTTGAGGGTGTTTGGGGTTATCTTAATATTTTCCCGTATGTTTAGAAAGGTGTAGTGAGAATCTTGGGGTATAGTGGGGGATCTGTAGTAAGCTACAATTTGGATTGCAGTCTTACCTAGTGTTAGCTGCACCTGGAGAATTTCAGATGCATTGTGTTGGTAAACTAGCCTGGAAGTGCGAATATCCTTGGTGAATATGGACACATCCACCTTTAGTGTTTCAGTCCTGGTTTGGTGGCCGAAAAGTGTGGTAAGAGTTGTAGCCTGGTATTGCAGGGGTGCTCTCTGGAGCCTTGAACCAGGTCTCAGTTACTGCACAGATATTGATGTTCTTCATTTTTACGAGTGCCTTGAGAGAGTGCATTTTGAGGTTTAGATGTCTAGCATTGAGTAGCATTACCTTCAGATTTTGCATAGTCGTACCTGTTATGGTGGTGGTTTTGTCCTTTGAGCCTTGCATAAAAAGGCACTATTGGGGTGGCAAGAGTCTTTGCCAGTAACTTGAATCCCAGGGCCGACAGGTGCAGACCATCTCTGGCAAACCATCATGGTTTGTCAATCATGTCATCCCAGGCAGACAGATACTGGATTCCCTTTGAATGACACCAGAAGCTTAGCCAATTGTTGGTCAATCATTTTGTCCTTATACTGTGTTATCATTCTGGGTGAAGGCAGGATGCAACTCAGGGCTAGGGTCATACCTGCCGGTGCTACATGATCCGAGAGCTTTTCTATGTCTCTTTTCATGTAGTCCAGGGAGGTACATCTCAAGTCATTCACTCCAACATGCACAGTGACAGAGTCATATTTGTACTTGTTGTGAAGTGACTTGAGTGCATGCATTATGTGGCAGATCCTGTCACCCGATAGGCAACTGACTGTAATTTTCTCCTTGTTCAGCCTAGTGAGTGGGACATCAGTGTGCCTGACTAAAGAGTCACCTATTGCTAAAGTGCTGGTCACACTGTCTTGCCTTAGGGGCTGTTGTTGTGTGGCACACTGGTGTTGTGAGCTATGTGATTCTTTGGTTGTGACTGGTGTTTGTTTGTGTTCAGCTTCGGAGGTCCTTGTTGCTTGGGCAGGTTAAAGTTAAGGGCCTCCACATATGTGGGTTTAGTGTTGTTATGTGTGGGTGTTGGTGGTGAGGGTTTTGATGGGCTATTTGTTGCTTGAGGTGTAGTGTGGTTGTTAACCTTCTCCTCTTGATTGTCTAGCACAATCTTGGCTGGAGAGAGCTTTGCTTCCAGCTTGGCTATGTAACTGTATCTCTTGCAGGTTGTAGTACTGGGTGGTAGGAGGAGAGGGTTGTCTGTGTACATGAGGCAATTGCTGCATTGCCCCAGTATGCCCAGATTCACCAGATGGACAGAAGAAATCACTGGGCACTGACCCTTGGACATGCCTGGTTAGCTGCTTTATTTATTTATTTTTGTAAAGTACAAGAGCTGTTTTCCCTTACCTTGGCAGAGATATATATATATATATATATATATATATATATATATATATATATATATATATATATATATATATATATATAGTTATAATTTGCAATTATAGGCTGTTTAGTTGTTGTTGTCTTTTGGCTTTTCCTGTTAGGGGTCGCCACAGTGGAACTCCGGTCTGCTAATGATTGGCAGTAGATTTTCACGAACGCCGAGGTGCTAGCTCAATGTTCAACCTTCAACGAAGGCACGCCCATTTACACATGTCTTTCGAACGCCCACCCAACCGCAGGGAGGTCATGCAGACTCCACACAGAAGAGACTCCCCGCACTCCAGTCGAGAATCGAAAGGGAGAACCTCTTGCTGTGAGGCAACAATGCTACCACTGTACCATCGCAGATTTCTCCTTATTAACAAGGAGAGTTGAGTGCTTGTATAAGTTTAAGGCTTCCTAGTGCTTTCCAGCAGGTTTTAGAGCACGTGCTAGTCACAGGGACTCCAACCAGAAAGAGTCAGGAATCAATGCACTCTGCCCCTACTCTCACCAGGATTAGAATATAAGCACAGATTCCAAACTGTCACCCATAAAGCAGTTATTAAGCTTTGTGGTGATCAGCACTCTCCGGGAAATAATGTAATAAATTGGGCTCTCCAATAATTGGTGGTCTTGAAATAGATGCTTAAAGGTAAGATGAAAAAAATGGTTTATCCTAAACACTGCAGTGTGCACTAGAGGAATTAGATGTGAAAGTAGGTAACTTAAGTTTTACCTGTCTAAAAAAATAAGTTTTAGTGAATTGTCACTATTTTTAAAACAGCAAGATAGATTGAAAGGGGATGGTCTCTTTTGTATTCTGGTAGTATGGAATGCAGTAGAATGGCCAATAAATTTAAATAATTGAAGGGAGTGATTTCACAAAATGATAATTTTGTGCTTACTCACACAAAACAGTAAAAGCAGAGAGGAAATGAGACATATGGTCAAATTAACATAAGGGGCAGGCAACTAGAAAGATAGTGGTGTTTAAGAACACATTAGTAACTGGGTGGGAGGGTAGGAAAAGATATTTCTGCCTGACTCACAAGAGACAGAGCTGTGGCCTCTTTTCAAGTTTTAATATGCAGTTAAAAGCAGAAAACACAAGGCAAAGAAAACAAATCACAGTATTCAGAATAGAAAAAGGCAATAAAGTAATATAAAATACAACAAATAAAAAGCAAACTAACATTTCCCTCACAGCAAAGTGTAGCAAAGTCTGGGTGAGCCTTTCTAGTAAAGCTCTGAAATGTTTTATTTTACCCCTTAAATAGAAGGTTTAGTTCCTTGGTCAACCCCCTCAGTCCACAGATGATTAATCTTAACTGACCTGTTTTATCTTATGTGTGAGTCTTTAATTGACCCATTCTCATTTCTGCTTGACTCACAAGAGACAGAGCTGTGGTCTCTTTTCAAGTTTTAATATGCAGTTAAAAGCAGAATACAAGTAAAACACAAGGTAAAGAAAACAAATCAGTGTACTCAAAATAGAAAAAGACAATAACATAATACCAAATACAACAAATAAAAAGCAAACTAACCTTTCCCTCACAGCAAAGTGTAGCAGAGTCTGGGTGAGGCAGAAGTTAGATTTCTCAGATAATGTTTGTGTGAGGTATTGATGTCTGTTGTAAGTGGTATGTGCTGACCTGGAGTGTTACATGAGCAGAACTATACCCTAGTTAAGTATGTTTTAAGTAGCATTTTAAAATAAGTAGTGTTAGTAGCAGATCTCACCATATGAAGGAATGAATTACAGATTTTGGCTACATGATTTGAAAAAAGTGAGTCTCCTGTAATGAAGAAGTTCTGTAATAAAAAGGATGAGCGCTCAACTTTACTCTGGCTCCAGTCTGGTTTGTTTTATCTCCTGTAGCATTCTTAACTTTGTTTACTTTTAATTGAGATTTATTAGTGGAGTGTAATACTCAGTTATTGGAATATGATTCAATTATATTTTTGAGAACTGAGGTAGTTTTCGGCTGGTTTAGTAGTTTTTGAGCGGTTAGCTTATTATAAGCTAGTAGATGTGGTAGTTCCAAACAGGAGAGTTGTTTCAGGATTAGACAGTGGTGTGAACGATAAGCAGAGCCAGTAGAAAATGTTGCTATTTTATTATAACAAGCTTCAAATTTTCCTAGCTATGTATTTTTCAGATTGGTGAGTATGGGTGAAGCATAGAGAAGAGAAGAGAGAAGGTGTGCTCTTGCTATGGCTATTCTAGCATTACTAGTTAGAAATTGGTTATTTCTATAATGTGTACCTAGTTTTTTGTGAACTTTCTTTATAGTTTGAGATATTTGTATGTCAAATTGCATGTTTTCATCAATTATGACATCTAAGAGTTTTGTGGAGGATACTGGTGTAATAGTTGTATTACTTATAGCTTTGATGGAGAAGGGGGAGAGGTCACTGGCTCTGGTGGGATGAGAGATCATAATTTTAGTTTTACTAGGTTTGAGTATGAGCTGTGATTTAGAAAGTCAGGATTCAATTGCAAAGAAGGACTTTTTGTTGTATGGAAGAGGTAGCACATATATGCATGGAATCATCAACATATTGGACTAAGGAGGCAAGAGGAGGAGCGGTATTATGATTATTAGTAAAGAAAATAAAGATTCAGGGGCCAAGAATAGAACTCTGGGGTACTGCTAGAGTAACTGGAAGTAGAGGGGAGAGGTCTTTTCCCCATTTTACAGCCTATTGGCATCCTAGTGGATAATTCCTGAACCATGTACAGTATGTGTAGAAAGACAAAGATTTAGATTAGAGAGTACTCTCAGCATATTGTTGTGGGAAACAGTGTCAAAGGCTTTTGACAGATCTAGAAAAATGGTTGGCACTATTTTCACTTCATTCCTGTATTGATTTATGGTGTTGGTTAAACTAAGGAAGGCAGCTGTAGTTCTATGATTAGGTCTAAATCCATGTTGTGATGTGGCTATATATTATTAGTGGAGTGCTAGTCCACAAGTTGTGAATGTATGCAAAAAGGAATAGAACAGCAATAGGCCTATAAATTGACATCACGGTAGAGGTGCCACCTTTATGTAGAGGGATTATGTGTGCAATTTTCCAGAGAGATAGAATTTGCTGTTTGGTGATAGAACAATTGATAAGAATTGAATATGGATGAGAAATAGTTTCTGCAGATAACTTTAGATATTCAGTTGATAGATTATCAGCTGCCATAGCGGCTGGTTTAAGTTTTATGAAAATTTTTTTATGCTACTTGTTGGAATGAGCTGGAAGGAAAATGTATTTCGTTGTTGTTACCGGTGTGGCTGTTGTTGTAGAGGAGCAGTTATTTTTGGAAAGTGTTAGTATGCTTTCAGTAAAGTATTTATTAAATTGTTTGGCTGTTGTATGTAGATTATTTGAGGAAGAGGAGTGTGGTGTTGATGCTTGACCAAGTTCTAGGATTGTTTTTATTGCTGAGCAAAATTTGTATTGATTATTTTATGTTTAATTTGGATATCAGTATAGCTATTCATTTTATCCTGGTTAATTTGTGTTTTGTCTTTGTTTCTGAGTTTTTGATATGCTAGGCAGCTAGACTGAGGTTTATTTCTGTACGATGTTTCCCATGCCTTATCTATCAGTTTGGGTAGAGCTCCAGTTTCCTTAGTTAACCAAGAGGCATAGTCTGACGTTGACCGTATTGTCCTAAGAGGTGTTAATCAAGTATACTGAGGAAGGTGGAATTAAAATAATTCAACAACTGCATCTAAGGGCAAGTATTTCACTGGTGTCCAGTTACAGTGGTTGAGTAAAGATATAAAGATTTTAGTGTTGAAAATTTTCTTACTTCAAATGTAATGGTAAATGGCATGTTTATGAGGAGAAGTTCTTTGCCTAAGTAAGTAGGTTGGTATGTGGTCACTAAGACTGTTGGGGAGACAACCAGAGTATTGCAAGTATGTTGCTTTATTAGTTAGTATCTAGTCTAGGATGAATTGTCTGTTTGAGGTTTAATATATTTTAGCTGGACTTTGAATGATTTGTGTAAAGCCATGGAGGTTAATATGGTTGGTGAGATTCTGTGATATGTGTGAGCCAATCTGTATTAAAACCACTAATAATGATTGTTTCCTGGAATATTGTTGTTGAGGTCCAGTGGAAGATATGCTCTATAGTGGCCAGGTTATTACCAGGTGGGATGTATGTTCCTACAATAACTAGATATTTTTTGGAGCTGATTT
Organism: Protopterus annectens; assembly: GCF_019279795.1. Lineage (NCBI taxonomy): Eukaryota > Metazoa > Chordata > Ceratodontiformes > Protopteridae > Protopterus > Protopterus annectens. Next base: position 1,965,406,292 of record NC_056733.1, read on the forward strand.
TCAGTTTAGTGTAAAATATTTTGGCATTATAAAAACTGGGATGATTTGATCTAACAGTTGCAGTGTGAGGTTATTTTTAAATAGTATGGTTATTCCACCTCCTTTTTTGTTTTTTCTTTTTCTATCTGCCTGGAGAATATTATGTCTTAAAGGAATAATTTTGTTGTCATCAATATGTGGTTTTAACCATGATTCATTTAGTAGCACTATATCTGATGAGTATAGTGAGAAGGCACCAAGGAGTTCCAGAATTTTATTGACCATGCTTCTGATATTTATATTTAGGAGTAGCAGATGTGATCTCTTTCTAGGTTAGTTTAAGGAACTATGCGAGAGGGGGGAGAATGTGTTTATTGGTTGTGGTGTGGGAGTTATGGGGCCAGGGTTTGAGTGGACATCACCACTAATTGCAAGTTGGGATGCTATGTTTACAAGGGTATAAAGGAATTTGGTTATGAACTTATCATAACTAAGAGAAATGTGGTGATACCCAATGGGGTGTTATGGTATAGGTGAAGTGATCAAAAAATCTATGCTTATAGATGCTGGGGAGATCTTGAAATGTATGTGTTTTAACTTATGTGGGTATGGGGATATAATTTCATTCTGCGATAGTTGAATGTTTTGCTGGGAATCATAAGAGGTCAGGGTCTATATTAGAACATCAAAGTTTCAAAACTTTGAATGTTCTAATATCGACCCCTATTCACCGAACGCTTACAACATTGAACATGCAGAACAGCAAATTTTTTCCTAGGGAAAAAATTCACTGTTCCAAAACACATACACACAACACAAGCACACCAAGCAAACAGCAATCCACATACATACACCTAAAATCTTATATCTAACCCTACAATAAACTGTACATAGGTCACAGTAAGCTGCCTGTCGGGCGCTAGAATCCGCCACATAACGCAAGCACTCAGGTCTCTCAACAGCAGGTACAAGTACGACTCAGTCATTGTCCACGCTGGTGTCAACAACCTGAGACGTACCTCCTTGGACTACATGAAAAGGGACATCGAGGAGCTCTCTGATTATGTAGCCCAGGCAGGTATGACCCTGACCTTGAGCAGTATCCTACCTTCACCTAGAATGATGCCACAATACAGTGATAAGATGATCAGCTTTAATAATTGGCTTAAATTCTGGTGTCATTCAAAGGGGATCCAATGTTTGTCTGCCTGGGATGACATGCTGGACAAGCCATGCTGCTTCGCAAGGGACGGCTTGCACCTGTCACCCCTGGGCTTCCGGATATTGGCAAAGGCTCTTGCCACCCCATAGTGCCTTTTTAGGCAAGGCTCAAATTCTAAACCTACCACCCTAGAACACCAAAAGGAAAAACTAAGGGTAATGCTGCTCAATGCCAGAAGTCTCAATCTCAAGATGCACGCACTCGAGGCCCTTCTCAATATGGAGAACATCGATGTCTGTGCTGTGACAGAAACCTGGTTCAAGGCTCCTGAGAGCACCCCAGCACTAACAGGTTTCACCTCATATCATGCGTTCCGGCCCCAAAATCCGGACAACACCAAGAAAGGAGGGGGGTGTCCATATTCATAAAGGACACCCACACCTCAAGGTTGGTGGCAACTCACGATGCATCGGAGACCATCCAGGTGCAATTAACCATAGGCAAGACTCCTCTGCAATTTGTAGCATGTTACAGGCCACCCTCTCAAACTCAGGAACCTCACATGGCCTTCCTGAAAACATTGGAGGGGATAAATGTATCTCCAAACACCATCATACTAGGTGACTTCAACTACCCTAATATAGACTGGGAACACTACTTAAGCCCGAACACTCTAACCCAAAGATTCCTGGAGTTCATAAACTCAAATGCCATGGAACAACTAGTCACCATCCCCACAAGAGGAGAAAACATACTTGATCTCATCATCACGAACATGGGATCAAAATGTTCAACACCGAAGTATACCCCTCACTGGTGAGATCAGATCATAAACTAATCTCGCTGGAGGTCCTCATCCCGCCCCACCTGAAACAAAAAGACCACAGTGAAAAACTTCTCAAAAGCCGATTTCACACTTCTAAAAACTAGTGTGGTCTCCTTTAAGGCCCCTGAGCCAGTGGTAAACATTACTCAAACCGCTGAATCACTTACAAATGCCTTCTACCAGCACCTACAGGACTGCATGGATCAGGCAATCCCAAACAAAACTAAGACTCTCTGTACCAAAGGCAAGCGTCCAGTCTGGTGGACCCCAGCCATAAACAAGCTCTACAACAAAAGGAGGAAGCTACTACAAGATAGAGCAAAATCCTTGAAAGGTAAGACACCTTTGATCATTATAAGTAAAAACTAAGAGCTCTCATAAAATCATCCAAGGCAAATTTTGAGAGAAAAATCGCCAAGGACTCTAAAGAGAATCATAAGGCCTTCTTTAGCTATGTTAGAAACCTAGGAGGAAACTCCCAGATATGCTCAGAATTAGTTCAAAATGATGTGAAAATTACTGAACCTACACACATTGCCAACATACTGGCTGACAGGTTCAGTGCAAACTTCTCCCCTCCCCAAAAGGAGAGATATCTATTCCAGAGGATTGTAGCCCCCAAACATCTCCAACGCCCAGGTGAGAACTGCCCTCACTAAGGCAAAAACACAGCATTCATGGGACCGGATGGTGTCCCCGGCTGTGTGCTTCATGAACTCAACGAGGAATTAAACCCACAGTTAGGACAGCTGTTTAATCTTAGCTTCACCTCAGGATACGCACTCCAAGGAGTGGTGCACGGCGACTGTGGTCCCACTTCATAAGGGCGGTGCCTCCACAGACCCTGGAAATTACCGCCCATTAGCTTGACAAGCCTTATCTGCAAAGCCATGGAGAGGATCATAATGGAACTCATAAATAAAGACATAGGGAACTTGCAGACTTTGGATCCAACTCAGTTTGGCTTTGTCAAAGGCAGATCCTGCCTCTTAAACTTGGTTGACTTTTTCAAGACAGTCACCAAGGCCATTGATGAGGAAAGGCAGTCCATACAGCCTACCTCGACCTGGCAAAGGCCTCAACACAATACCCCACTCAGGTATCATCGAAAAACTCATCAGCTTGAATGTAAACCCATACATCACAAGATGGGTTGCAAACTGGCTAAGTGACAGAACCCACAGGGTCAGAGTTGCTGGAGCCATGTCAGACTCAAAGCCTGTCACAAGTGGTGTCCCACAGGGCCCAGTCCTGGGTCCACTCTTGTTCGGCATCTACTTTTCTGAAGTACAAGCAAACACAGGAGGGTTATGGCTGACAAAGTTTGCAGATGACTGCAAACTGGGCCATAGTCGAAAACACATCTGACACAGATATCCTCCAGAAGGGCCTCACAGAAACGGATAACTGGTGCCAGAGCCATGGCCTGAAGTTAAACGCCAAAAAATGCATAGTCATACCCTTCGGGAAAAACAAGGTTACCCCTAGCTACCATATAGGTGGCAATCCACTGAGCACAGAAAAAGTCATCAGAGATCTGGGGACCCAGGTTGACAGTAGCCTTCGCTTGACACTCATGTTTCTAAAGTAGTTAGGAAAACCTTCTATATCACCCACCTGATCATGAAGGGATTCACATCTAGATCAAGGGAGGTCATCGTCCCCCTGTACTCATCACTTATTAGACCTATGATTGAGTACAATGCCCGCTCGGAATGTATCTGACCAGACACCTGCTGCAGCTTGAAAGGCCCCAAAAGTTCCTCACCAAAAGGATAAAGGGTCTCAAAAATATGTCTTATGCTGCCCGACTGAAAGAACTCCAGCTCTATTCAGTCTCATACCGCTTGCTCAGAGGTGACCTGTGCCTGACATATAAGGCCATGTCAAACCCAGATTTGATGAATATGCTTCACCTCAAAAATCTAGATCCCTCAGAACCACAAGGGCGGAGACTTAAACCTTGACACGGTTATAAATAGAACGTGCTGGAGGGACAGATTCATCACCCAGAGACTCCCTATGCTGTGGAACAAAATCCCGGTACATGTGAGGCAGAGCACCTCTCTGGCCTTGTTCAAGAGGAATCTTGACCAATGGATGAGAGATTGCAGATATACCCCAGGGATTACTTCAGTGTCACTGCTTGACAGAGGCACAGCAAAATGATAGGCATAGTTTTTATTCAAACTAAAGGGGTGGCGAAAGCCACATAACTATGGGCTAGGCTTATAAATGCCCTTGGGCAGATAGCCTAGTATGAACCTATGAACCTATGAACCTATGAACATACACCACTAAATATCCACTTAACGTAACCCAAACCCTAACCCTAAGGTCCGTTACTATGGAACACTCACCTCACCTGCGCCCTAACCCTAAGTCATCTACCCCGCCCTAACCATCACGTCCACACAACCGCACACTTACCTGACCTGCACCCAAACCCTAACTCACCTAACCTGCCCTAACCATCACGTCCACACAATCGCGCACATAACTAACCCGCACCCTAACCCTAACTCACCTAACCCATGCTCAATCACACACTTACCTGAGCCCGACCCATAACTTTCCACCACAGCGCTGAAAATAGCAAAGAAAAAGAAATGGACAACTGAATTCTTTCCCTAGGAAAAAAATCAGTTTTCTGTAGCTTCACTATTTTCAGCGTTCACTCAATAGGGGTTGATATTAGAACATTTGAAGTTTTGAAACTTTGAAACTTTGATGTTCTAATATAGACCAAGAGGTTAGATGGGCTGCAGGAGAGATGGCTATGGTTGCTGAAATGTAAAGGGATCACATTTTGTTAGGAACTTATTGTTTGGTGAAGTGAAATAGCTATGATGAATCGTTAATTGTATGCTTGATGATTTGGCAGTGAGCTGAACTGAAAAGTACTTGGAAGACTTAAATTAAGAGATTATTTCATCAGTGGCAAAGGTGTTGGAAGAAGTTAAATTCAATGATAATTTTGTCAGTGAAGCAGACTGTGGTTGGATAAAGGTTGGAGGTGATTGTTAATATAAGTAAGTTAATATAGTTGGTAAGTAAAGATAATTGTTATCAGTGATTTGGGGAGAAAGTATGCCTTAAGTGTGTTGAAGTGGGGTGAAGTAATTAGTTGGTAAATAGTTTTTGATTAGTATACAGTGATGGGTTTAATTGGAACAGTTGATTTGATAGGCTGCAAGTGACTTGTGAGAGTGGCTTGTTTAAAATAAATGTAATTGTAGTGGGGGTGGATGTGATTTAGGGGTAGGGTAGGGGAGTGGAGTGAGACAAAGTGAAGCGAGGGTGAACGGACTGGGTAGACCTTGACTGTGTAGCATACGCAAGTGAGAAATAAAGTTATCAGAAACTTCTCTATTAAGGTAGGTTCCCAGGCACTGTTCCCTCCTACAATCTTTAAGGTTGCCATTATAAGTATTACTTTTACCTGCTAAAGTAAACTGCTACAGTTTACAGAAGCCACCATAAGCTCAGCATTCTTGTGTGCATAAGCTTAATGCAACTTTTCTTTATAGATGGAGTGCCAAATGTAGCCTATATTTAGGACAAAACCATAGACAAACCTCAACAGAGAACATGTCACGATGTTACATTCAGGTTTTTTCTTTCATTTTTCCAGTATAACGAATTAACATCTTACTATAACTTTCAGCCTCTGGTACCAAGTTGAGTTTATAGTTAGATATGGAAACCTTAATGAGAAAAGTAATTAGCTTCTCTGTTTAATTTAATGTAGACTTGTTTTTTAAGATTAAAGTAATTTGTTGAAAGCTTTGGATTTCTGTATAAAGTATATGTCTTACATAAGGTAGGTCAGAGGGTAATATTCTGTAGAGTTTTAAGCTAATGCAACAGCATTCTGACAGGGGATGTAAAGTGTTGGCTCTAGTGATTACTTTCACATAAAGAATATTTATTTTATTTAATTTACTGTTCAATGACTGGGTTATTCCCGATATGTTAGTGACCTCTTTTTAGAGGAGACATGAGGTGCTATATAAACTGCAATTAAGAAATTGCCCAGGACACTGGGGGGCTTCCCCTATTCTTTTTGACATAACTACTGTTCCTAGGGCAGTGGCATATGGGTGGAAGGTGCCATGTGGATGAGACTAAAGTGGTTATGCAAATCTCAGCAGGTGAGGAGACATTTGTGAGTGATAAGTGTGGTAGCATTCATGTTGCAGAGGTGGTGAATTATGAAATTGTGCATGTTGTAAATAGGCAGTGCATAGCTGCTCTGAGTGCTGGAAGTGCTCAGGAGTCTCCAAGTAGTGTAAGGACTGCAGAGATCATAGCTGGGGGGTTAGAGAATGAAATGTTATTAAAGATGATAGAAAATGAGAATCTGAGTGAATGATCAATAGTGTTTGGAGAAATGGCCAAGGGAATTATGAAATGATTGAAACCTTGTCAGAGAGATGAACAAAGTAGACAGAGTATAAGGAGATGAGGTGCTTGGCAAAGAGAGAGGTAGCAAAGGCTAAGGATAAGGCATATGAAGAGTTGTATGAAAGGTTGGACACTAAGGAGGGAGAAAAGGACCTGTACCGATTGGCTAGACAGAGGGACCGAGCTAGGAAAGATGTGCAGCAGGTAAAGGTAATAAAGGATAATGAGGGAAACATACCCACAAGCAAGGAGAGAGTGTTGAGGAGATGGAAAGAGTACTTTGAAGGGTTGATGAATGAAGAGAATGAGAGGGAGAAAAGTCTGGATGATGTAGGGATAGTGAATCATGAAGTACAATGGATTAGCAAGGAGGAAGTAAGGATAGCTATGAAGAGGATGAACAATGGAAAGGCTGTTGGCCCAGACAACATACCTGTGGAAGCATGGAGGTGTTTATGTGAAATGGCAGTGGAGTTTTTAACCAGATTGTTTAATGAAATCTTGGAAAGTGAGAGGATGCCTGAGGAATGGAGAAAAAGTGTTTTGGTACCGATTTTTAAGAATAAGGGTGATGTGCAGAGCTGTAGTAACTACAGAGGGATTAAATTGATCAGTCACAGCATGAAGTTATGGGAAAGAATAGTGGAAGCTAGGTTAAGAAGGGACATGATGATTAGTGATCAGCAGTATGGTTTTATGCCGGGAAAGAGCACTACAGATGCAATGTTTGCTCTGAGAGTGTTGATGGAGAAGTACAGAGAATGTCAGAAGGAGTTGTATTTTGTTTTTGTAGACTTAGAGAAAGCAGGGTGCCTAGAGAGGAGTTGTGGTATTGTATGAGGAAGTCAGGAGTGTAAGAGTTGTACAGGATATGTACAAGGGTAGTGTGACAGTGGTGAGGTCTGCGGTGGGAGTGACAGATGCGTTTAAGGTGGAGGTGGGGTTAGATCAAGGATTAGCTCTGAGCCCTTTCTTATTTGCAATGATGATAGACAGGTTGACAGACGAGATCAGACAGGAGTCCCCGTGGACTATGATGTTTTCAGATGACATTGTGATCTATAGTGAGAGTAGAGAACAGGTGGAGGATACCCTGGAGAGATGGAGATAGGCTCTAGAGAGAAGAAGAATGAAGGTCAGCAGGACTAAGACAGAATACATGTGCGTGAATGAGAAGGAGGATAGAGGAATGGTGAGAATGCAGGGAGTAGAGGTGGCGAAGGTGGCTGAGTTTAAATACTTGGGGTCAACAGTTCAGAGTAACGGTGAGTGTGGAAGAGAGGTGAAGAAAAGAGTACAGGCAGGATGGAGTGGGTGGAGAAGAGTGTCAGGAGTGATTTGTGATGGACGAGTACCTGTAGGAGTGAAAGGGAAGGTCTACAAGGTGGTAGTGAGACCAGCTATGTCATATGGGTTGGAGACAGTGGCATTGACAAAAAGGCAGGAGTTTGAGCTGGATGTGGCAGAGTTAAAGATGTTAAGATTTGCACTGGGTGTGACAAGGTTGGACAGGATTAGGAATAAGTATATTAGAGGGTCAGCCCAGGTTGGAAGGTTTGGAGACAAAGCCAGAGAGGCAAGATTACATTGGTTTAGACATGTGCTGAGGAGGGATGCTGAGTATATTGGGAAAAAGATGCTAAGGATGAAGCTACCAGGTAACAGGAAAAAAGGAAGGCCTAAGATAAGGTTTATGGATGTGGTGAGAGAGGACATGCATGTGGTTGGTGTGACAGACCAAGATGCAGAGGACAGGAAGAATTGGAATCAGGTGATCCGCTGTGGCGACCCCTAATGGGAACAGCCGGAAGAAGATGATGATGATTGAAAGCAGCCCTGCAGTTCTGTTGAAGTACTGATTTGCTGTAGTACATCTCATGACGTCAATTCCAAAGTTAAGATTTTTTAATTCACTTTAACTGATTAAGCTGCCCACGTTTTGAGGGTGTATTGGGGCTCCTTGAGAAAGTCTAACAAAGGAAACTCTGAGCACTGACTATGGGATGGATCAGTAGTGGTCTGACCACTAGTGACTAAACCTTTGTTGGTGAGCTTGGCACAAGACATGCTTGAGTTGCTTTATACTGGAACATCCAGTTTGTGTTTTCATATTTAGCTTTCAGCTAGGGTTATGCTTTTTATTGTCCCTGTCCTGAGCTTATGGATAATGTGCTTGTTTCATTAGCATGGCCGTCATGTTAATTCTAAGCTAATTCATTCTGTGTTCTGATCTTGTTCATCAAGTACCTTGCTCAGAGTAGAACAGCAAGGTTAATAATAATTCTATTCACTTCACTTATAATTACTTAAATCTTGATTTCTTTGCCGGAACTAAAACCCAAACTTATCTTGTTTTACTACCACTGTTCATTACAAAAAGATTCTCTGACCATTTCAACTCATTACTTTTTCTCGAAATTCATCATATTTGTTAAAATTGTTCTGTTATCCATCTGATCATATTAACAGTGATCATTTCATCATCAGATATTTGTTAACTTTTCTTTAACTTTTGTACATCCATACTGATTTTACTATCAGGAATCAGGGCAGTCTTTATTCTTATATAACCATTTTACATTTTTATTTGTTATGATTTCATTTTATTTTATTTGTATACTTTTTGATCCACGTTCCAAGGCTTTATTATATTCAGTTGTTGAATTAATTGATAATAGGCGCCTCCTTACGGTCTTACTTATCATGTATGGTTCTATCACTATTTCCTCACGCAATTATCTTTATGGCCTTATTTTCCTTTGGTTCTGCTATTCTTTCTTTGCACAATTTTCCTTAGGGCCTTATTCACTTTGGTTATGTGACTCTGTCCTAGCACAATTTTCAGTATGGCTTTATTCATCTTTGGATCTATTACTCTTCCGTTGCATGATTTTCTGTATGGTCATATACTCCTTTGGTTCTGTGACACTTTCGTCATATGATTTCCCTTATGACCTTATTCGTCTTTGGTTTTATCATTCTTTCCTTACACTATTTTCCTTATGTTCTTATTCTTCTTTTGTTCTATCCCACTTTCTTCAGCAGCAGTTAGTAGCATATGTAAAGAAAATATGGGGGAAAAAAATTGCACACTGCTGTGGGGGGCGTCCTGGTTATGGGAATAGAGTCGTGATATTGTGCAGTTGTACAGGCAAAGTCTTCCATTACTTCTAGTTCATCTGGGTGATGGTAATACCAGTGTTGCTGACTTTCACACCAGGAAGTTTTGCAAATTGTTCTAAATTCCTGTCTTGGGTATTGTACTATACTGTGAGCATCCACAAGAAGCCTTGTATTATCTCTGACAGTGCAGGTTGCTGGTTTTATGTTTATAATGCAAACCTGGCTGTGCAATAGATATTTTCCTTCTTTAGCAGCTGCTTTGCCCCCCAGGCTCACTTTTACTGTCTTTCTCAGTTAAGACAGGATGGGGCTGGAATATTTATTTTATTTATTTGTCATTTGTTAACCGGGCTAGTCCAAATGAATGAGATCCAGGGACAAAAGCTCCAAAAAAGTACAATTCAAAATACATTCTAACTATAACAATTCATGATAGATATTAAACAATGTCTATTTGTAGGATAGCAATTACATTTGAGGTTCACAACAAGATAAGAAATTGATTGTTAATATGGAGAATAAGTTATTAGACACTCATGATGGTGCACTGGATTACTAGTAAGAATTCCAACTGTCCATACAGTTATGCGAGGACTGTTTGTTTATTTATGTGTTTGTTTTGTAACTGTTTATTCATTCATTCATTCAAGTTTATTGATCAGACTAGAGGACTGATCCAGAGAGACCTAGTTCAGCTGTAGTCTGGAAGAAAAGAAGAAGCTTAATAGCAGGTTGCAATGACAATATTGCCAAACAGCCATAGAAGACATGTTTAGAAGTAAAAAGTGACCAATAAACTTAATATGTGCAGAAGTACAAAGTGTTTATTGTATAATGACATAGTTAGGCAGTCCAATAGTCTATACATATTTTCAGTTTTTCTGTACTTACCATTTCTGTTTGATAAAATGAAACAGAAAGAAAGCATCAAGGAAGGATATGAAGGGCAGAGACAAAAAGGGGAATGAAAGTACAACAGTTGTACAAAGGAGGTAGAGAGCAAAGAAAATGCAGACTGTAAAGGCAAAACGAGTATAGTTTCTAGCATAAAGTGTGTAGACAGATGCACCAGAGAAGAGAAAGAAGCTAAGATTAGGTTATAGGTAATTGGCTTAATTCCTTGTGTTTCTCATCACCCCTTGAGCTTCTGGTTGGTGTCAATGACTTCTAAATCTGCATGGGTGAGGCAGCTGGTTCATGTAAAATATTTATTTTATATTAGGAGGGGCATATGACAGGGTGCCTAGAGAGGAGTTGTGGTATTGTATGAGGAAGTCAGGAGTGTCAGAAAAGTATGTAAGAGTGGTACAGGATATGTACGAGGGTAGTGTGACAGCGATGAGGTCTGTGGTGGGAGTGACAGATGCGTTTAAGGTTGAGATGGGATTACATCAAGTATCAGCTCTGTGCCCTTTCTTATTTGCAATGGTGATGGACAGGTTGACAGACGAGATCAGACAGGAGTCCCTGTGGACTATGATGTTTGCAGATGACATTGTGATCTGTAGTGACAGTAGGGAACAGGTGGAGGTGACCCTGGAGAGATGGAAATATGCTCTAGAGAGAAGAGGAATGAAGGTCAGCAGGACTAAGACATAATATATGTGTGTAATGAGAGGGAGGATAGAGGAATGGTGAGGATGCAAGGAGTAGAGGTGGCGAAGGTGGATGAGTTTAAATACTTGGGGTCAATAGTTCAGAGTAACGGAGAGTGTGGAAGAGAGGTGAGGAAGAGAGTACAGTCAGGATGGAGAGGGTGGAGAAGAGTATCAGGAGTGATTTGTGACAGACGAGTACCTGTAAGAATGAAAGGGATGTTCTACAAGAGGGTAGTGAGACCAGCTATGTTATATGGGTTGGAGACAGTGGCACTGACAAAAAGGCAGGAATTTGAGCTGGATGTGGCAGAATTAAAGATGTTAAGATTTACATTGGGTGTGACAAGGGTGGACAGGATTAGGAATAAGTATATTAGAGGGTCAGCCCAGGTTGGAAGATTTGGAGACAAAGCCAGAGAAGCATGATTATGTTGGTTTGGACATGTGCTGAGGAGGGATGCTGAGTATATTGAGAAAAAGATGCTAAGGATGAAGCTACCAGGTAGCAGGAAAAGAGGAAGGTCTAAGATAAGGTTTATGGATGTGGTGAGAGAGGACATACAGGTGGTTGGTGTGACAGAGCAAGATGCAGAAGACAGGAAGAAATGGAAACAGGTGATCTGCTGTGGCAACCCCTAACGGGAACAGCCGAAAGAAGATGATGATGATTAGGAGGCGATTTGAGTTTATTCAGATGCTTTTCTCTGCAAACCATCAAGGCAGGCTCGCTGTGGAGATGGTCTTCCGAATTGGTGTTATGATGTCGTGTTAAGTGGTAGAGGCTCCTGGTGTGGCTACAACCTGGTTTGTGTTGCGGTAGTGCTTCTCATATGATGTCGTGTTAAGTGGTAGAGGCTCCTGGTGTGACTACAACCTGGTTTGTGTTGTGGTAGTGCTTCTCATATGATGTCAGGGTAAGGGTTAGAGGCTACTGGTGTGACTACAACCTGGTTTGTGTTGCGGTGGTGCTTCTCATATGATGTCGTGCTAAGTGGTAGAGGCTCCTGGTGTGAATACAACCTGGTTTGTGTTGTGGTAGTGCTTCTCATATGATGTCTTGTTAAGTGGTAGAGGCTCCTGGTGTGACTACAACCTGGTTTGTGTTGCGGTAGTGCTTCTCATATGATGTTGTGTTAAGCGGTAGAGACTCCTGGTGTGACTACAACTTGGTTTGTGTTGCGGTAGTGCTTCTCATATGATGGCGTGTTAGGTGGTAGAGGCTACTGGTGTGACTACAATGTGGTTTGTGTTGTGGTAGTGCTTTTCATATGATGTTGTGTTAAGTGGTAGAGGCTCGTGGTGTGACTACAACCTGGTTTGTGTTGTGGTAGTGCTTCTCATATGATGTCGTGTTAAGTGATAGAGGCTCCTGGTGTGACTACAACCTGGTTTGTGTTGCAGTAGTGCTTCTCATATAATGTAGTGTTAAGTGGTAGAGGCTCCTAGTGTGACTACAGCCTGGTTTGTGTTGCGGTAGTGCTTCTCATATGATGTCGTGTTAAGTGGTAGAGGCTCCTGGTGTGACTACAGCCTGGTTTGTGTTGCAGTAGTGCTTTTCATATGATGTTTTGTTAAGTGGAAGAAGCTCCTGCTGTGACTACAACCTGGTTTGTGTTGCGGTAGTGCTTCTAATATGATGTCTTGTTAAGTGGTAGAGACTCCTGGTGTGACAACAACCTGGTTTGTGTTGCGGTAGTGCTTCTCATATGATGTCGTGTTAAGTGATAGAGGCTCCTGGTGTGACTACAGCCTGGTTTTTGTTGCGGTACTGCTTCTCATATGATGTCGTATTAAGTGGTAGAGGCTCCTGGTGTGACCACAACCTGGTTTGTGTTGCGGTAATACTTCTCATATGATGTCGTGTTAAGTGGTAGAGGCTCCTGGTGTGACTACAACCTGGTTTGTGCTGCTGTAGTGCTTCTCATATGATGTCGTGTTAAGTGGCAGAGGCTCCTGGTGTGACTACAACCTGGGTGCGTTGTGCTAGTGCTTCTCATATGATGTCGTGTTAAGTTGTAGAGGCTCCTGGTGTGACTACAACTTGGTTTGTGTTGCGGTAGTGCTTCTCATATGATGGCGTGTTAGGTGGTAGAGGCTACTGGTGTGACTACAACCTGGTTTGTGTTGTGGTAGTGCTTCTCATATGATGTCGTGTTAAGTGATAGAGGCTCCTGGTGTGACTACAACCTGGTTTGTGTTGTGTTAGTGCTTCTCATATGATGTCGTGTTAAGTGTTCGAGGCTCCTGGTGTAACTACAACCTGGTTTGTGTTGCGGTAGTGCTTCTCATATGATGTTGTGTTAAGTGGTAGAGGCTCCTGGTGTGACTACAACCTGGTTTGTGTTGCGGTAGTGCTTCTCATATGATGTCGTGTTAAGTGGAAGAGGCTCCTGATGCGACTACATCCTGGTTTGTGTTGCAGTAGTGCTTCTCATATGATGTTGTGTTAAGTGGTAGAGGCTCCTGTTGTGACTACAGCCTGGTTTGTGTTGCGGTAGTCCTTCTCATTTGATGTCGTGTTAAGCGGTAGAGACTCCTGGTGTGACTACAACCTGGTTTGTGTTGCGGTAGTGCTTCTCATATGATGTCGTGTTAAGTGGTAGAGGCTCCCCAACCTGGTTTGTGTTGCGGTAGTGCTTCTCATATGATGTCGTGTTAAGTGGTAGAGGCTCCTGTTGTGACTACAACCTGGTTTGTGTTGCGGTAGTCCTTCTCATTTGATGTCGTTTTAAGCGGTAGAGACTCCTGGTGTGACTACAACCTGGTTTGTGTTGCGGTAGTGCTTCTCACATGATTTCGTGTTAAGTGGAAGAGGCTCCTGGTGTGACTACAACCTGGTTTGTGTTGCGATAGTGCTTCTCATATGATGTCATGTTAAGTGGTAGAGGCTCTTGGTGTGACTACAGCCTGGTTTGTGTTGCGGTAGTGCTTCTCATATGATGTCGTGTTAAGTGGTAGAGGCTCCTGGTGTGACTACAGCCTGGTTTGTGTTGCAGTAGTGCTTCTCATATGATGTTTTGTTAAGTGGTAGAAGCTCCTGCTGTGACTACAACCTGGTTTGTGTTGCGGTAGTGTTTCTCATATGATGTCTTGTTAAGTGGTAGAGACTCCTGGTGTGACTGCAACCTGGTTTGTGTTGCAGTAGTGCTTCTCATATGATGTTGTGTTAAGTGGTAGAGTCTCCTGGTGTGATTACAACCTGGTTTTTGTTGCGGTAGTGCTTCTCATATGATGTGTTAAATGGTAGAGGCTCCTAGTGTGACTACAACCTGGTTTGTGTTGCGGTAGTGCTTCTCATATGATGTCGTGTTAAGTGGTAGAGGCTCCTGGTGTGACTACAACCTGGTTTGTGTTGCGGTAATACTTCTCATATGATGTCGTGTTAAGTGGTAGATGCTCCTGGTGTGACTACAACCTGGTTTGTGTTGCTGTACTGCTTCTCATATGATGTCGTGTTAAGTGGCAGAGGCTCCTGGTGTGACTACAACCTGGGTGTGTTGTGCTAGTGCTTCTCATATGATGTCGTGTTAAGTTGTAGAGGCTCCTGGTGTGACTACAACTTGGTTTGTGTTGCGGTAGTGCTTCTCATATGATGTCGTGTTAGGTGGTAGAGGCTACTGGTGTGACTACAACGTGGTTTGTGTTGCGGTAGTGCTTTTCATATGATGTTGTGTTAAGTGGTAGAGGCTCCTGGTGTGACTACAACCTGGTTTGTGTTGTGGTAGTGCTTCTCATATGATGTCGTGTTAAGTGATAGAGGCTCCTGGTGTGACTACAACCTGGTTTGTGTTGTGTTAGTGCTTCTCATATGATGTCGTGTTAAGTGTTCGAGGCTCCTGGTGTAACTACAACCTGGTTTGTGTTGCGGTAGTGCTTCTCATATGATGTCGTGTTAAGTGGTAGAGTTTCCTGGTGTGACTACAACCTGGTTTGGGTTGTGGTAGTGCTTCTCATATGATGTTGTGTTAAGTGGTAGAGACTCCTGGGGTGACTACAACATGGTTTGTGTTGAGGTAGTGCTTCTCATATGATGTCATGTTAAGTGGTAGAGGCTCATGATATGACTGCAACCTGGTTTGTGTTGCGGTAGTGCTTCTCATATGAATTCTTGTTAAGTGGTAGAGGCTCCTGGTGTGACTACAACCTGGTTTGTGTTGTGGTAGTGCTTCTCATATGATGTCGTGTTACGTTTTAGAGGATCCTGGTGTGACTTCAACCTGGTTTGTGTTGCGGTGGCACTTCTCATGCTTTGTCATTTCTGTATCTTGACCAACGCATAAACTTAAGTATTGTCAATTCTAAACATCTGTTTTGCCCTGTCCGGTCCCACCTTTCATTAAAGTGCATTATAGACAATACAGATAAATGCATTTTGGTCTTTTTTTGCCTTTCTTGGTCCACTTTGTTGAGTCGTGGTCTAGAAATTGGCATGTCAGCTATGTTGCAAGCTAGTTTGATGTCCCTGGAATGGGTAACTCTAGTCCCATTTGACTTATGGATGTGCAGCATTTCCATTAGACTTGGGTCAGAGTTAGTCGTATAAACCAGACATAAGTTGCCTCTGAGTAGTCTATATGCTAATGAGTACAATGACTGTGACTTCAGTCTGTCCATATAAGACATGTGCTGAAGACCCTACATTTTCTTAGTTAGAAATATCTGATGTGTCTTAAGTTGCTGAAGGAGTCTGGTATGGTATATACCAAAGGGAGCATTATATTCAATAATAGGCCTGATGAGGGACGGGTACAGAGGAGTTAAAACCTCTTTTGCTCTTGAGGCAATGCCTTTGCTAATCAGCTGAGTGATGTAGAAAGCCTTTCTCCCCACAGTAGACACATTGTTGTCAAAGTTGAGGTCACAGTCAACTTGTGTTCCCAGACTTCTCACTACTGAATTGGTACTTAGCATATTATTCTTTATTTTATAATTAGCAGGGACATTATTTTTACCAAAGGGAATGATGATGCATTTTTTAGCATTTACTTTAAGACCATAGCTTTGGCACCAATTATTGATCTGTGTAAGCCTCTTTTGAAGGACACTGTCATTGCAAGGGGATTCAATAATAGCACCTAATTTGCAGTCATCTGCAAACTTGGTTAGCTACAGCCCCTCTGTAGTGGCCTGGACTTCTGAGAAGTATATGCCAAACAAGAGGGGGCTCAGCACTGACCCTTGTGGGACCCCAACTGGTGACAGGTCTGCTGGTAGACGTAAAGTCTCCCACTTTGACTGAATGTTGTCAATCTCTGAGCCAGTTTGCCACCCACCTAAAAGAATAGGGGTTGATATTCATTTGGGTTAATTTGTCAATGACATCCAAATGTGGGATAGTGTCAAAGGCCTTGGCCAAGTCAGGACAGGCTGTGTGCATGGCTTTGCCTTTGTCTGTGGCTCTGGTCATAGTCTCGAAGAAGTCCACCAGGTTTAGCAGGCATGACCTGCCCTTGACAAAACCAAACTGGGATGGATTCAGGGTTTGGAAGTCACCTATATCCTTATTTATGAGGTCCATGATGATTCATTCCATCGACTTACAGATGAGGCTGGTTAAACGTATGGGTCTATAGTTAGCTTGGTCTGTTGCTGACTAGTACTTGGGGAGGGGAATAAAAATTTCTGTTTTCCATTTAGTACTCAGCCTATGGTGAATAGTGTGCTTAGTTGTGTAGGTAGGTCTTCTTTAAGAACATTAAGAATGCAGCCCAGAATGCCATCTGGTCCCATGAGACTATGTTTTTAGCTTTGGAGAGAGCACTGATGACTTGGTCTTTGGAGATTCAGGTAGGAGGAGATGATGAAGGCATGGCTTGTGGTATGCTTGAGGGGGATGGGAGGGGGTGAACATTTTACCAAACCTTTCTGCCAGCAGGTTTGCAATTTCCACAGGGTCAGTTTGTGTGATGCCATCCACAATTAGTTCAGCAAACATTTGAATCACACCTTTCAGGTTATCTTGGCTATGGTTACTAAATTCTTCTCATAGTTGCTCTTTGAAGATTTTACAAGTTCTGTTATTTGCCAGTTTAAGCTGAGGAGGATGCTCTTCTAGTTCTAGGATCTCATTTTTATATTTTTAGACAGCAGCTTCTTTCACTTATTGTATAATTTATTAATGCAAGACGTCCTTCAGGATGGTTTGTTTTTTCTTGAGGCTCTTGCTTTAATTCTATCTGGCAAGGCTCTGTCTATACATTTATGTGGATGTTTATACAGGGCATCAGTGTATACCTTAATCTAGCCATCAATGCCATCTGTGGAAACTGGAGCTTGGAATATGATTATACCTTCCCTTTGGAGGGTATAGTTAGCTTTGGTGAAGTTTTTTTAGCCTGACCTCTCCTTTGGGGAGGTCTGGTGGGCTGTACACTTGAGGCATTGCACAGGTCATTAATACTGGTGAGGACCAGGTCTAGAATACTGGAGACCCTTGTGGGGTGGTGCACGTTTTGTTCCAGGGCATTTGAGTTAACAAACTCCAAGAACTTTTGAGTGACTGAGTTTGGGCTCATATAAGTTTCCCAATTAATGGAAGGATTGTTGAAGTCACCCATGACTAGGGTGTTAGGTTGTACCTTAATTGTCCAAGGTAGGTCTAAATACACTGTGTGGGCATCTTGTTCATAGATGACCTGTAACTGACAATGGCCTGAAGTGGGGTGGGGGGGTCTTACCCACAGTAATTTGGACTTGGCGTAGCTCCATAGATTTCTATTGTCAAACCAGTCTAGAGATGTAATTATCTTTAATGAAGATAGATACTCCACCTCCTTTGGTTTGTGACCTGAATTCTTGTCTTACAAGTTTAATGTAGCCTTGCAGGAGGTCTTATACCCTGTTATCTCTTTAACTGCCATTATCTTGCTTCTATTGGGTATATTTGCATTTTTTTTACTAAAAGACATACTGCCTGGCCTGGTTTTGGGGGAAAAATCAATGGATTACTATCTAGTAGCTACTACCCTAGAGCACAACTTCTATTTGTTAGTAAGGGTCATCCGATGAATTTTCCCTGCTTGCCTTACATCTCCAGAAATGTGTTATCCTTTTGATCATTTCAGTTTTAATTCCGGAGTCGACACATTACAGGTACAACCTTCACTAAGGTAATGAATGATCTCCGAAAAATGAAGAATCATAAGAAATATTCAGGTTTATTAGTTTTCCTTGATGTCTTGATGCCATTTGACATGGTTGGTTAACTATCATTTTGGACTGTTTTTTTTTTCTCTATTGTAGGCTGTCAGGGACTTTGTCATTTGGTTGCATACTGTATTTTTGGTTTCTCACGGAGTATGGCTTTTAGACATATTCTTCATCTTCCCATCATATAGACTATGGATCTCCTGAAGTATTCATCTTTCATTAACTATTGTTCACTCTTTGCATGCTAGAAAACTCCTTTAAAGGGATAGTCTGCATTATTATTGCTTTAAAGTCAATCCACGGGTTCGCCGCAGTAATCACCTGGCTGTATAAATGTAAAAATAAATGTAAAAATATTGATTTTATGATTAGATAACATATTTTATTGTGTTAAACTTCCTAATGAATGTATTTCAAAAATTTTAAGGATGCAAACTGTTATGTTGACTAGCATATGAGTCTATGAAATTCATTGTATTGTATTAATTAGACAGTTATATTAATTATGATTAGTATTAGTTCTATTTTTATTATTTCTATATAGTATTTTTATAAATGTTTATATGATTGTGCATAATTTAATAAGAATATTTTTATAGAATATTTTTATAGTTTATTTAATAAATTTTAGCTGTAAAACCCTTTATAGTATGTAGGTTCAGGAAATGATGTATTAAATGATTTTATAATTAACCAATAGAAGGCGACTAAGCAATATTTAAATGAGATAGAATTTAGCTGTTTGTATTGTCTGATGAAGCCGTATAGGTGAAAGCGCTAACAAATAAAGTACTGTGAGAAGTATTTTCGTGTCTCTTGGAATATCTACATTGTGAGAAGTATTTTCGTGTCTCTTGGAATATCTACACTGTGGTCGTGCACATATTTTGAGCAGCAGTAACATCTACACCTTTTCTATGGAAGCAACGTTTGCTTCACTCTATCTTCGTGACTGAAGAGTTTGCTTGGTATAACATTTATACAGCCAGGTGATTACTGTGGCGAACCCTTGGATTGACTTTATTTATTTCTTTGCTGCCACAGTCATCTTCGTAGTTCGGTGCGGTGCTGTTTGGTTTATTATTATTGCTTTGCTGAAGACAAACATCTGTACTTCCTGTCTATCTTAAGAATGTAGAATAACAAATGTACTCTGCACATAAGGCATGTGGAAAGAACAAAAACAGGCAAACTGTTTTGGTTCTTTGCACCTGCCTTATGTACTGAGTACATTTGTTGTTTTACGTGTGTTTTCTAACTTCGCTGGGAGCCTCTGAGTGAATGGCTGCTTTTTTATTTGTGTTGTATTTCACTATCAACAATTTTGCCACTTTTCAATATCCTAAGGCAAACTAAGATCTTAAGGCTCCATTTTTTGGTTTCTATCGTGATCTGTATGGGAAGGAACTGTTTTATCATTTTTTATTTATACTACGCTCTGGTTTGGAAGGGATTTCATCAGTGTTTTTGGCTGAGATACTAGGGGCATGGGATTGCTAGTATTGTGTTCTGTGGACTATTTGAGACAAATGCCAGGTTATGTACATCAAATACTTCTCATTTTATTTCGGAAGGGAACAGTGGTTTAAGTGACAACAGGATCGAAAGATCGTTGTGGCATAAGGCAGTTTCTACTATTCACAGGCCATATAAGTGAGTTTCTGACTTTTACTTTTTATTGAATGTGTTTGAAATGCTTTTGTTGGCACCTTTTGGTCTGGTTTATAATACTCAAGAGTGTTCCTCAGAACATTGGGATTGTCATAACTGCTATTAACACGTTCAGTGAAACCTTAGGGACTTATATTATCTTTTTGTGTGGTACATATTCCTTTTTTGTGGAAAGCAGTGATTTTGCAAGAAGAGGATTGAAGGATAGTTGTTGCACAAGGGTTAAAAAATGTTTTATGTGTGAGTCACAGACTTATTTGGAGTCACGACAATTGGATCGAAGGGTCGTTGTGGCGTACATGTGATTCACTGTTTTGACATTGTATTTCATGAGGAAAGGTATATATGTTGCTGCTTTGTGCTTGATTTCTTAATCTGCTTCCCTTGCACATTTGGGTGAAACAATGGGATCGAAAGTTCATTGTGGCTTTTTGACCAATTTTGGTCCACTGAACACTTTTTTGACATCTGTGAATATTTGCCTTCTGTACACATCACGTGAACTTGTTTTGGCATGAGATTTTTTTTACACATTACCAACTTTAGAGTGTATTATAATAGGTTCATAGGTTCATAGGTAGGTACAAGGCTATCTGCCCAAGGGAATTTATAAGCCTAGGCAGAGTGTGTCACCTTTCGCTGCCTCATAGATTAATTAACTGATCTTTTGTCAGGCAGAGCCAATGAAGTGATCCCAGGGGTTTATTTTCTGTTATCCATCCACTCATCCAGGTTTCTCTTGAAGAGTGTTAGTGAGGGGCTCTGCCTGATGTAATTTGGAATTTTGTTCCAAAGCATGGGGAGTCTCTGTGACAGGAATCTATCCCTCCAGCATGTTCTATTTATTGTTGTGGCGAGATTTAGCTCACTAGAGCACGTGGCTTGCAGTGACTTGGATTTCTTTACGTTGAGCATGTCCATCAATTCTGAGTTGGACATGGCTTTGTAAGTCAGGCAGAGATCACCTCTGAGTAAGCGATATGCCACTGAGTACAACCGGAGTTTTTTCAGTTGGGCTGCATAGGGCATATGTTTGAGACCAGTAATCCTCTTGGTGAGGTAGTTTTGTGGTCTTTCCAGCTGTTGGAAGTGTCTTGTGAGGTACATCCCAAATGGGGCATTGTACTCTATGATGGGTCTAATGAGTGGCGAGTAGAGGGGCACTATAACCTCTTTATTTCTAGATGTGAACCCTTTCTTAATTAGATGGGCCACATAGAAAGATTTCCTGACTACTTTGGTAATATGATTGTCAAAGGAGAGATTACTATCTACCTGGGGTCCCCAGATCTCTTATTACCTCTTCTGTATTAAGGGGGCTGCCACCTATGTGGTAATTCATAGGTGTTTTGTTTTTTCCAAATGGGATGACTATGCATTTTTTGGCATTCAACTAGAGGCCATGACTTTGACACCAGTTGTCCTTCTCAGTAAGGCCCATTTGGAGGATGGCCATGTCAGCCGGAGAGTTAATTATGGTTCCCAGTTTGCAGTCATTGCCAAACTTGGTTAGCCATAGTCCTCCTGTGTTTGCCTGTATTTCTGAGAAGTATATGCTGAACAGTAGGGGTCCCAGGACCGAGCCTTGCAGGACACCACCTGTGACTGGTTGAGAGCGGACCTGGAGTCCACTATTCTTACAGCGTGAGTTCTGTCTGTAAGCCAGTTGGCAGCCCATCTCGTGACATAGGGGTTTATGTTCAGGCTGGTGAGTTTATTTGTAATACCTGAGTGGGGAATGGTGTTGAAAGCCTTGGCAAGGTCATGGTAGGCTGTGTGAACCACTTTCCCTCGTCTATGGCCTTGGTGACTGTCTCGAAGAAGTCAACCAGGTTCAGTAGGCATGATCTGCCATTAACAAAACCGAACTGGGTCGGGTCAAGTGTTTGGAGGTTCCCAATGTCTTTGTTAATGAGTTCCATGATGATGCGCTCCATAGCCTTGCAGACCAGGCTAGTCAGGCTTATGGGGTGATAGATACCAGAGTCAGTTTTGGCCCTTCCTTTGTGGAGAGGAATAACTGTTGCTGTGCGCCATTCTATGGGCACGTAGCCTGTGGAGAGGCTGAGGTTGAACAGCATGTTTAGGTGGGAGGTTAGTTCATTCTGTAGTTTGTGCAAGATGCAGCCTGTGACACCATCTAGTCCCATTGAAGCTGTGTTTTTGGCTTTTGAAAGGGCTGTTTTCACCTATGCATCTGTGATTTTTGGGACACTACACTTTTCCGGTATTGTTGTGGGCCCTTTTGGAGGTGAGAGGGGGTACTTCTCATTTTATTTCGGAAGGGAACAGTGGTTTAAGTGACAACAGGATCGAAAGATCGTTGTGGCATAAGGCAGTTTCTACTATTCACAGGCCATATAAGTGAGTTTCTGACTTTTACTTTTTATTGAATGTGTTTGAAATGCTTTTGTTGGCACCTTTTGGTCTGGTTTATAATACTCAAGAGTGTTCCTCAGAACATTGGGATTGTCATAACTGCTATTAACACGTTCAGTGAAACCTTAGGGACTTATATTATCTTTTTGTGTGGTACATATTCCTTTTTTGTGGAAAGCAGTGATTTTGCAAGAAGAGGATTGAAGGATAGTTGTTGCACAAGGGTTAAAAAATGTTTTATGTGTGAGTCACAGACTTATTTGGAGTCACGACAATTGGATCGAAGGGTCGTTGTGGCGTACATGTGATTCACTGTTTTGACATTGTATTTCATGAGGAACGGTATATATGTTGCTGCTTTGTGCTTGATTTCTTAATCTGCTTCCCTTGCACATTTGGGTGAAACAATGGGATCGAAAGTTCATTGTGGCTTTTTGACCAATTTTGGTCCACTGAACACTTTTTTGACATCTGTGAATATTTGCCTTCTGTACACATCACGTGAACTTGTTTTGGCATGAGATTGTTTTTACACATTACCAACTTTAGAGTGTATTATAATAGGTTCATAGGTTCATAGGTAGGTACAAGGCTATCTGCCCAAGGGAATTTATAAGCCTAGGCAGAGTGTGTCACCTTTCGCTGCCTCATAGATTAATTAACTGATCTTTTGTCAGGCAGAGCCAATGAAGTGATCCCAGGGGTTTATTTTCTGTTATCCATCCACTCATCCAGGTTTCTCTTGAAGAGTGTTAGTGA
The DNA here is from genome assembly GCF_019279795.1 of Protopterus annectens. NCBI lineage: Eukaryota > Metazoa > Chordata > Ceratodontiformes > Protopteridae > Protopterus > Protopterus annectens. The sequence continues at coordinate 1,965,429,345 of NC_056733.1, forward strand.
GGGGCTCTGCCTGATGTAATTTGGAATTTTGTTCCAAAGCATGGGGAGTCTCTGTGACAGGAATCTATCCCTCCAGCATGTTCTATTTATTGTTGTGGCGAGATTTAGCTCACTAGAGCACGTGGCTTGCAGTGACTTGGATTTCTTTACGTTGAGCATGTCCATCAATTCTGAGTTGGACATGGCTTTGTAAGTCAGGCAGAGATCACCTCTGAGTAAGCGATATGCCACTGAGTACAACCGGAGTTTTTTCAGTTGGGCTGCATAGGGCATATGTTTGAGACCAGTAATCCTCTTGGTGAGGTAGTTTTGTGGTCTTTCCAGCTGTTGGAAGTGTCTTGTGAGGTACATCCCAAATGGGGCATTGTACTCTATGATGGGTCTAATGAGTGACGAGTAGAGGGGCACTATAACCTCTTTATTTCTAGATGTGAACCCTTTCTTAATTAGATGGGCCACATAGAAAGATTTCCTGACTACTTTGGTAATATGATTGTCAAAGGAGAGATTACTATCTACCTGGGGTCCCCAGATCTCTTATTACCTCTTCTGTATTAAGGGGGCTGCCACCTATGTGGTAATTCATAGGTGTTTTGTTTTTTCCAAATGGGATGACTATGCATTTTTTGGCATTCAACTAGAGGCCATGACTTTGACACCAGTTGTCCTTCTCAGTAAGGCCCATTTGGAGGATGGCCATGTCAGCCGGAGAGTTAATTATGGTTCCCAGTTTGCAGTCATTGCCAAACTTGGTTAGCCATAGTCCTCCTGTGTTTGCCTGTATTTCTGAGAAGTATATGCTGAACAGTAGGGGTCCCAGGACCGAGCCTTGCAGGACACCACCTGTGACTGGTTTAGAGCCGGACCTGGAGTCCACTATTCTTACCGCGTGAGTTCTGTCTGTAAGCCAGTTGGCAGCCCATCTCGTGACATAGGGGTTTATGTTCAGGCTGGTGAGTTTATTTGTAATACCTGAGTGGGGAATGGTGTTGAAAGCCTTGGCAAGGTCATGGTAGGCTGTGTGAACCACTTTCCCTCGTCTATGGCCTTGGTGACTGTCTCGAAGAAGTCAACCAGGTTCAGTAGGCATGATCTGCCATTAACAAAACCGAACTGGGTCGGGTCAAGTGTTTGGAGGTTCCCAATGTCTTTGTTAATGAGTTCCATGATGATGCGCTCCATAGCCTTGCAGACCAGGCTAGTCAGGCTTATGGGGTGATAGATACCAGAGTCAGTTTTGGCCCTTCCTTTGTGGAGAGGAATAACTGTTGCTGTGCGCCATTCTATGGGCACGTAGCCTGTGGAGAGGCTGAGGTTGAACAGCATGTTTAGGTGGGAGGTTAGTTCATTCTGTAGTTTGTGCAAGATGCAGCCTGTGACACCATCTAGTCCCATTGAAGCTGTGTTTTTGGCTTTTGAAAGGGCTGTTTTCACCTATGCATCTGTGATTTTTGGGACACTACACTTTTCCGGTATTGTTGTGGGCCCTTTTGGAGGTGAGAGGGGGTGAAGATTGCACTGAATCTATCGGCCAGGATGTTGGCAATATAAGTAGGTTCAGTATATTTTGTGCTATTTTGCACTAGTTCAGTGCATATCTGTGAGTTGCCACTTAGATTCTTAACATAGCTAAAGAAGGCTTTGTGATTATCTTTTGAATCCTTGGCTATTTTACTTTCGAAGTTAGCCTTGGATGATTTCATGAGGGACCTCAGTTTCTTATTAATACTGATCAGGGATGTCTTTCCTTCTTGGGTTTGCTTTTTTTCTGAACTAGCTTCCTCCTTCTGTTATATAGCCTGTTTATTGCAGGGGTCCACCAAACTGGTTTCCTTCTCTTTGAGGAGTGAGTCTTGGTTTTGCTAGGGATGGCACGATCCATGCATCCTTGTAGGTGCTCATAGAGTGCATTTGTAAAAGTTTCTGCATCTTGGACAGTGTTATCCTTTAGCATGTGGGCTGTGAAACGTACCACCTCTGTTTTAAGTAAGTTTGCTTTAGAAATGTTTTTTACTGTGGTTTCCTTAGTTGGGGGTGGTGGTGGGTTGTGGGCATCCAGAGTGATTAGTTTATGGTCTGATCTAACCATTGAAGGGTTGACCTCCGGTGTGGAACACCTGTCACCCATGTTGGTGTTGACCAGGTCCAATATGTTTTCACTTCTGGTAGGGGAGTTTACCAGCTGATCCAGGGCATATGAGTTGATGAATTCCTGGAAGCGCTGGGCCTGGGAATTTGTACTCGGGTAGTTTTCCCAGTGAATGGCAGGGTAATTGAAATCACCCAATATCAGGGTGTTTGGAAGGACCTTCATGTTTTCCAGTGTCTCCAGAATGGTGGAGTGGTGGTCCTGGGTCATGGAGGGTGATCTGTAGCAGGCCACAATTTGCATTGCAGATTTGCCTGATGGTAGTTGCACATGGATGATCTCAGAGGTATCATGCTATGCCACTAACCTGGAGCTGTAGGTATCCTTGATGAATATGGATAAACCCCCTTGTTTTGTGTTTCGGTCCGTGTTCTGTGGCCGAAACGTGTGGTATGAGTTGTAGCCCGGTAGTGCTGGGGTGCTCTCTGGAACCTTAAACCAGGTTTCAGTTACTGCACAGATGTCGACGTTCTCCATACTGAGGAGTGCTTTGAGCGCATGCATTTTGAGATTTAAACTCCTGGCATTGAGTAGCATAACCCTCAGTTTTTTGTTAATTGTGCTGTTTACGAAGGTGGGTTTGACCTTTGAGCCTTTCCTTAAAAAGGCACTATGGGGGCAGCAAGAGCCTTGGCCAGTATTAAAAAGTCTAGAGGTGACAGGTGCAATCTGTCTCTTGCGAAGCAACGCAGCTTGTCGAGCATATCATAGCAGGCTGACAGACACTGGATCCCCTTTTGAATGACACCAGAAGCTTAGCCAATTGTTGAAATTGATCATTTTTTTCTTTATACTGAGGTATCATTCTTGGTGAGGATCAGAGAACTCTTCCATGTCTCTTTTCATGTAGTCCAGTGGGGTATATCTCAGGTCATTCACACCAACATGAACAATGACAGAGTCATATTTGTACTTGTTCTGGAGTGACCTGAGTGCTTGTGTTATGTGGTGGATTCTGGCTCCTGACAGGCAGCTAACAGTAACCTTCTGCTTGTCCAGCCTAGTGAGTTGGATGTCAGTGTGCCTGACTATAGAGTCACCTATTACTAGTGTGTTACGTATGATATTTCACCTTAAGGGCTGTGATTGTGTGGCACATTGATTTTGTGTTTTATTGTTGTCTGGTTTGTGACGGGAAGTGCAGGTTGTTTGGGTGTCTGCTTTGGAGGTCTCTGATGCTTTTGCAGGTTTTTATTTAGAGCCTCCGATTATGATTTTGTGTATTTATGTGTATTTTTTGCCAGTGCTGTTTTAGTAGGTCTGTGTGCAGCTGGAGTTGTGGTGCAAGTGTTATCCTTCTCCTCTTGACGTCTATTCCAGTCTTGGATGGAGACAGCTTAGCTTCCAGTTTGCCTGTATAATTGCATCTCTCGCATATGTTAGTGTTTTGTGGTAGGAGGAGGGGTTGTCTGTGTACATGAGGCAGTTGTAACATTGCCTCAGGATACCCAGATTCACCAGCTGGACTGGAGAGTGTACCTGAAGTTGACCTTTGGTCATGCCTGAATAGTAGGGTGAGCTGCTTAGTTGCTTGGTTGGTGAGGGGTGAATAAAGAGCCTTGTCCTGCTGGGCAATCAGTGTCAGGGTATATTAGTGCTTGCTATTAGGTCTGAGCAAGTGCTGGGCTGTAAGATGCTTTTTGAGTGCTTAGTTTGAGAGTTAGACTAGTTTCAAGGGAAAAACTGAAGAGGAGACTTACTGGAGCCAGGAATAATTTAACCGTAGCTAACTGGCACTGCCCGGTGTGCAAAACCGTGCAAACACGATTTTTATAGTAGGGAAATGAAAGAGAAATTAGCAAAAAATGGCCAATAAACTACTAACTTCTGGGCTGGAACCACTCCTCCAGGGACAGATAGGTTGCTCAAAGCTCCCCTCTCTCACAGGTGAACAGAGAAACTTCCTTCTATCCAAGTAATGTATGGGCAACTCAGAAACTAGTATCACAGCCCTGAATTCAGCACTAGCCTAGAAACTGGACTATACTAGCTTAGAAAGGCGGGAAACAATTACTTTTTTTTTGTTTGTTTGTTTGTTTTTTGAAAAGATAAGGCAAAAATAGTATAAAATACAATTAAAACAGCTTTAAATGACTACAAATGATCAGAAAAGGCTATCGCACTTTAGTGTGCAGCCTACAAAAGTTAAACTAATTTTTTAAACAAAAAAACAACTTTTTAAAAGTGCAGTCAGTCAAATAAGTACAATATGTGAAAAAAACAAGCTTTTAAATCACAATAAATGCTGGAAAATCTGTGTTTAGGTGGAAAACAGTTAAGTACAGCAAGAAAGTACAGAAAACTGATACTTAATCACTCCAAAGTTTCTCTCCTAAGCTAGAAGGCTTGTATCAGTTTAAGGCTTTCTAGTGCTACCCAGTAGGTTAGTTACTGGAAAGATGGGAAACAAGTGCAGATGTGGTCTTTTAAACCAGAAAGTTGAAAGAGATGGACAAACTGTCCAAATGGTCAATAAACTACAATTTCTGGGCAAAGAACCTCTTCTCTGGTGGTAGACAGGCTACCTAGTGCTTACCACTCCCACTGATAAGCTAGAAGACAACACAGAAAGGCTTGCGGGGCTCAGAAGCTTACCAACAGTCCTGGATACAGCAACTCTGTATCTGGACTAGACTAGTTACAGGAAAGGTGGGAAACAAGCGCAAGTGCGGCTTTTAAACCAGAATATTGAAAGAGATGGAAAAAAACTGCCCAAACGACCAATAGCTGCAATTTCTGGGCAAGGAACCACTCCTCTTGTGGTAGATAGGCTACCTAATGCTTACCACTCCCACTGATAAGCTAGAAGGCTTCCCTCCAACACGGAAAGGCTTGGGATTTCAATTTATACTGCTTTATCTATAATTTTTGAACTTATTCGTACAGCAAATGTTGAACTTTTTACCTATATCATTAATATGGCCGTTTCTGTTACTGAGTATACTGAGATTTTTTCTGATTAATTAACGGGTTTATGGCTTAGACAATATCGTTGTTTAAAGGCTATATATACTTGTTTGAGTACCTATTATTAGGGGTTTCTTGCAACTTGTGCTTATCATAGTGTTAATTGGGACACTGTGAGATCAGTTTTTATATTTTTGCATTTTCTTATTTTTTTTGTTAGAAAATCATGTGTAGTTACATATTATCAGATTTACATAGATAAGGTTGGATTTCTAGGTTGAACTAACTACATTAAGTGGGTTGAACAACTGTTTTTTCTTATTATTGTGTTTATATTTGTATATACATATTTTCTCCAGGATTAATCAGTTATGGATCTTGAAACCATATTACAGGGTTTATCTGCTGACCAAAATTATCTTGAATTATTTGGTATTTCTGCAGACAATACAAGTTCCAGTATAGGGGACATCAAGGATCCTAAGGATTTATGTAAAAGCTTATTTTTTCAACTAACAAAAAGCATGACCAATTTAGGAAGCTCAGTTTGGCACTTCAAATTATTTAAGGCCTACCAGGCCAAAAATATCACTGCTAGAGGCCTTAGAATCAGGAAGCAACCTTTTGTCAGTAATCCTGATGATTTGCTACAGGAACAATGGACACAAGCACAGCAGGAGGCCACCATGACCTTTGTTAAAATTTTATCATCTTTTCATGAAAGATCAATCCAGATCAGTATAACTGAAACCCAACAAATTTGCAATGATATTAAAGCTTTTGAGGGTCAGAAACAATATCAGGATTGTCTTCAAAAGTTATCCAAAGACCTATTAGTCACAGAGAAAAATCTCAGGGATAAAAAACTGCATAAATTCCAGTGGGATATTAGGGACTATGTGCAGGGTAAACCCTTTGGATTTAAGAAAAATGTCACACTTTTAGAAGGGGAAAACAGGATGGCTCGGCCCAGGAGAAAAAGACCCAGATCACTACTTAAAAAATCGAAATCAGACTACAGCAGTACTTCAGGGGAAGACTCTTCTATTACTGAGATAGAGCAAGGACCTATTCAGGGGTTCCCAGCCCATAAAAACCAGAGAAATGTTTTAAACCGTTTAGATCCAGGAAACACAGGGGTGGGAGAAAGCATAACAAATGTTGAAAATCTGGCAACTTTGTTACATATGATAATTCTCAAACATTAGTAGGTTCTAATGTAAAACATTTCTTCTGTCACATTGTCTGATGCTGCTATTAAACGTTTGAATAAAGGATTAACATATGTTCCTGGTTTCTGTGTTCATGAATATTCTGTGGTTAAAGATGTTCAATCGTTCTGCCGGCTGTTGTATTTAAAACTATTTTTTCGTTCACAGGACATCTCTCAAACATCCTCTGAATTTAAGTTCAAAAAAGTCGGAATCCCAGCCTCCTATGGTTAAATATGTGGCCATTTTTCAAAAATCTGTTCTTAAAGATTTACATTTTCATATAGTCAGACAACCTTTTAATCCTTAACTCATTAAAACATATGTTGTGTGGACTGTCACACCTGTAGAAGTTTACACACATTATTGCATTTCAGAGCATTTTCAGAAAAATCAACTTAAAAAAACATAAGATAAGCAAATGTAAATACTTCATGAACAATAAACACAATTAAAAATGTACAAATAGCAATTTCAGTAAGAAATATTCATTATAATAATATAGTGCATTCATAGTTTTTGTCCATAAATAATATAATATGATGCAAACAAAACCAGAATTACATGTTCGCTAAACTTTCACAAACACATTGTCAAACCTCGGAACTATACAACCTAGACATATATTGTTAGAACACTTGCATGCCAGACATAAGCTTTCACATAACAGTAATAAATTCCTTTTTCAGTGCATGTTTACTGAGATATTTACGGAAATATGAAAACATATGTTTGACTGCATAATGAGTAATGTAAAAAACATTGAATATCTCTTAAGGTGTGCAACTTGCAATGCAAGTATCAGTGAATGCTTTCTTCAGTAGCATTTATGGGTTCACCTGATGCCATGTAATGCTTTGTAACTCAATTATTTTTTGAAATATTAAGTACATACGGAGATATTGCTTATTTTCATATTTACTAAGCAACAACTTGCAGTATCTCCAATATAGTCTGATATTAACAAACTTAGATAATGAACTCTCCAGTGTTCCACCATGGCATTTCTTACTATATCCCTTAATAGAATGTAGGTCTATCAGTTTTGAAAATATGAGCATAAAAGTGAAATATAAATAGTAAGTGGCAAAGACTAATTAGTTCCTTTACTACAGGGTATTCTAGATTAAAAGTCATAGTGTCATTTTATTAATTACTCCTTGTCATTTGTAATTATATTATTAGCTTGTAATTCAATTATTAAAACAAGCCAAACCTAAAAAAAGGTTTGGCGTCATATGGAGGTATGCATGTTAACTGGAACTATAAAAAAAATAGCTATAGGCTTGAATTAGTTAAAGAAACAAACATAGTATGAGAGAGATGTACATATTTAACTCCTTGGAGGCAGAAGTCTTACTTACAAATAAGATTGTTAAGAACACACTTACTACATCCTTCACACATACCGCTCACCGCACATATAGACCTTCTTATGCTGAAGCCTTTAAAAGAAAAATCTTCAAAACTCAAAATACCTTCTGTGCCATCACACTGCATTACCGACCCTACCAATCACTAAAGCACACAGCAAAAACAACATCTAACACCACCCATGAGCCTACACCCAATGATCCGCTAAGAACAAAGTTCATAGAGCAAGCAAACACTACCTGGTACTCGTGATAGAGAATTCTGTTGTATGACACACAGACACTCCTCTCACCAGGCTGGTCAAGGCGAAGATAATGGTTAGTTGTCCATCTGGAGCCAGGACCTGCAACATGATGCACACACTGAAGTCACTGTATGAGTCTATCATAGGCCATGTGGGTGCAACGCAGTATGTGTTTCAGACAGGTACATGCCCTCCTTTGAGCAGCATTCTACCTTCACCAAGGATGATGCCACAGTATGAACAAAAATGATTGAATCTAACAATTTGCTTAGTTTCTGGTGTCACTCCAAGGAATCCATCAGCATGGGAGGACATGGGTAACTGACCACATTGCTTTGCCAGGGATGGTCAATACCTGTCCCACTGGGCTTTTTGGATATTGGCTAAAACTTTACCCATTCTCTTACAGCCTTTCTAGGCAATGTCAAAATGACAAAACTATCAGCATAGCAAACGAAAAAAACTTCAAAGCAACCATAAGGTGTTAGTGCTCAATGTTATGAGGCCAAGCGTGAAACTCTACAGTGTACAAGCTCTCCTCACTCTGGAGAATGTAGAGATCTGTGCTGTTACACAGACTTGGTTTAATGCCACAGAAAGTCCTCCAGTGGTGGAAGGCTACAGTGCCTTCCATACATTTTTAGACCAACAGCGATGCAGACAGGGGATAAAAGTTGGAAGTATCTTGATCTATGTTAGCAGAAAATACTACTCATTGCTGGTTAAATAAGATGATGCCCTGGAGTTTATCCACATCCAAGTCTCAGTGGACAAGGTTCCCTACCATGTGTTGGCCAGCTACCTGTTGCCCACTATGACTAAGCAGCTCATAACTCTTACTCAGACCTACTAGAAGCACTCACCATCTAACAAATACCCAATTCTTGAGAAACTTCAGCTGCTCCTCTATAAACTGGGAAATGTACACTGCCTCTAACTCACTAACTCACAGGTCCAACATTTCCTGGACTTTATCAGCACAAACATCTTAGACACTCTCCAACCAGGGGATCAAACAAATTGGACCTAGTACTAACCAACATGGGACAGCACTGTACCATAGCACCCCGCACACCCACCGGTAGCCCCTGTGTCACCTCTTTATTGATGTCCATAAAGCTGTGTCCCCCAAAATAAAATTCAACCTGGAAATCCAAACTAAATCTGTAACAGTTCAGAAATATAATAAAGCTGTTATTTAGTGATAGTTAGTCAAAATTCAAACCCCCCCCCCAATTCCCAAGAACAGAGCTACCTTTACAGAATTATTTACAGAGACCATATACAAATATGTAAATGGCTGCACTGAGGCTGCTGTACCTACTAGAAATAAGTCCAGATCTAACACCTAAAACAAATCAGACTGGTGGAATCCTTAACGTAACAGACTATATAATAAAAGAAAAAAAGGCATGGCCAAAATCAGAAAGATTAAGAAGTCTTAGATTCAACTAGACAAGAAATTAAGCTGTCTAATAAAGTCCAACAAGGCCAGTTATGAGATCAGGATACCTTCCCGGCCTAAGAACATCACAAGGCCTCCAGCTGTGGCAGGAACCTTAAAGGTAGTAGCAGTGTGCAGAACTGGTGGTAAATGGCACAACCTTCACTAACCAGGCTGATATATGAAATCTACTGCCTAATATATTAAGCCATAACTCATCCCCATTTCCTCCCACTAACATCTGTGAAATCCCTTCTAGGATATCACCTCACCAAACTATCAACAGAGAGCAGGTCCTGGAGGCACTAGCTAAGGCCAAAAACACTGTCGCTATGCCCCATGGCAATAACCCCATTTTCCTCCTAAGTAGCCTAAAACATGGCCTAGCAGGACCACTTGAGGATTTCTTCAATTACAGCTTCAAAACAGTTTACATACCAGGTGAATGTAGGGCTGCAACTGTTGTCACTCTTCATAAAGTTAGACCATCAAATGACCTATGAAACTACATACCCATCAGTCTGACAGGTGTAATATGCAAAGCCATGGAATGAATTATCATAGAAATGATCAGCATGGACATTGGCAACCTACAGGCACTGGATCTATCCCAGTTAGGCTTTGTTAAGGTAAGATCTTGCCTACTTAATCTGATAGAATTCTTCGAGAGGGCCACTGTGGCTATGGATGAAAAGAAATGGTGCATACTGCCTACCTGTTCAATACATACTCCACTCAGGTATTCTTGGCAGACTTACAGAACTAAGCATAAATCCCTTCATAACAAAATGGATTGTCAGTTGGCTCACAGAGAGAACCTATGAAATCAGGATCAGTCAGACTACCTACATCAAGATATAGAACCCCAGGGCACCATGCTGGGTTTTCTCCTGTTTGACATTTTCCTCTCGAAAGTCAAGGCTAATGTGAAAGGCCTCTGGCTCACCAAGTTCTCAAATGACTGTAAATTGGGAACTATCACAGATCCCCCCACAGCACCAGGATCCTAAAAGAAGGTCTAACACAAATGAATGACTGGTGTGAAAGCCACGGATTGCACACTGCAAAGAAATGCATTGTAGTGTCCTTTGTGAAATCCACTCAAGCTAATTATTCATTGGTTCATAGGCTCATAGGCAGATACTAGGCTATCTGCTCTAGGGCATTTATAAGCCTAGCCAGAGTGTATTTGGCTTCCACCTCCTTATTAGATTAGCCTACTGTGCCTCTGTAAAGTAGGTCACAGAAGGTACCCTTTTAAGATTAGTTTACTGTGCCTCTGTCTAGCAGGGAAACAAGAGAGATCCCAGGGGTGAATTTGTGATTTCCCATCCACGCGTCCAAATTTTGCTTGAAGAGGGTCAGCAAGGGGCTATGTCTAACATGAATTGGGATTCTATTCCAGAGTGAGGGGAGTCTCTGGGAAATGAATCTGTCCCTCCAGCATGTCCTATATATTTTTGTGCTGAGGTTTAGGTCCCTGGAGCGTGTAGCTCTAAGGGACATGGATTTTTTGAGGTGGAGCATGTCCATTAATTCTGGGTTTGGCATGGCTTTGTACGTCAGGCATAGATCGCCTCTGAGTAGGCGGTAAGCAACTGAGTAGAGCTGGAGTTTCTTTAGTTGAGCTGCATAGGACATCTGTTTGTAGCCCATGATCCTCTTGATGAGGTACTTTTGGGGTCTCTCCAGTTGCTGAAGGTGTCGGGTAACGTACATCCCAAAAGGGGAATTGTATTCAGTTATGGGCCTGATGAGTGATGAGTAGAGGGGCACAATGACCTCTCTTGATCTAGATGCGAACCCTTTCATGATAAGGTGGGCTATATAGAAGGTCTTTCTAACCACATTGGCAACGTGATTATCAAAGGAGAGATTACTATCTACGTTGGTCCCCAAATCTCTAATTACTTCTTCCGTACTTAATGGATTACCACCTATGTGGTAATTTGTGGGCACCTTGTTTTTCCCAAAGGGGATGACTATGCACTTTTTAGCATTTAGCTTGAGGCCGTGGCTCTGGCACCAAGCATCCATCTCTGTGAGACCCTTTTGGAGGATGCTTGATGTCAGCTGGAGATTCGATTATGGCCCTCAGTTTTCAGTCATCTGTGAACTTTGTCAGCCATAATCCCCCCGTGTTAGCCTGAACCTCAGAGAAGTATATACCGAACAAGACAGGTCCCAGAACTGAGCCCTGTGGGACGCCACTTGTAACTGGTTTGGATTTGGACATGGCACATGCGATTCTGACCATGTGGGTTCTATCTCTGAGCCAGTTTGCAACCCATCTTGTGATATAGGGGTTGATATTTAAGCTGGTAAGCTTATTTATGATGCCCGAGTGGGGTATTGTGTCGAAGGCTTTTGTTGAGGTCCAGGTAGGTTGTATGGACTACCTTGCCCTCATTTATGGCTTTGGTAACTGTTTCAAAGAAATCAACTAGGTTTAAGAGGCAAGATCTGCCCTTAACAAAGCCGAATTGGGTAGGGTCCAGTGTCTGGAGGCTCCCAATGTCTTTGTTTATGAGTTCCATGATAATACGCTCCATAGCTTTACAGACCAGACTAGTCAGGCTTATGGGGCGATAGTTTCCGGGGTCCATTGTGGCACCACCTTTGTGGAGTGGGACCACTGTAGCTGTACGCCATTCTTTGGGTACATATCCTGTAGTAAGGCTAAGTTTGAACAGTGACTTAATGTGAGGGTTCAGTTCTTCTTGGAGCTCATGTAAGACACAGCCTGGGACACCGTCTGGTCCCATAGATGCTGTGTTTTTTGCTTTGGAGAGGGCAGCTTTCACCTGTGCATCTGTGATGTCAGGGAGGTTACATTCAGTTGGGATAGGCATTTGCTCCTTTGGGGGGGGAGAAGTTTGCACTGAATCTGTCTCCCAGGATGTTGGCTATGTCTGCAGGTTCGGCATATTTTGTACCATTATGCAATAATTCAGAGCATATCTGGGAGTTTCTGCCCATGTTTCTGACATAACTAAAGAAGGCCTTGTGATTATCTTTAGTGTCTAGGGCAAATTTTCTTTCGAAACTGGCCTTTGATGATTTTATGAGGGATCGAAGTTTCTTGCTAATACTGATCAGAGATGCTTTCCCTTTTTAGGATTTTGCTCTGTCATGTAGTAGCTTCCTCTTTCTGTTGTATAGCTTATTTATGGCCGGGGTCCACCAGACTGGTCTCCTGTTTTTGGAGGAGTAAGTCTTGGTTTTATTTGGGATAGCACGATCCATGCATTCCTGCAGGTGCTCATAGAATGCATTTGTAAAGGATTCTGCAGATTGGGCTGTATTATCCTCTGGCCCAGGGGCTTTGAAGGATTCCACCTCAGTCTTGAGAAGTGCAAAGTTGGCTTTTGAGAAATTCTTTACAGTGATTTCCTTGGCTGGGGGTGGGGACGGGATATGGATGTCCAGGGAAATTTGTTTATGGTCTGATCTTACCAATGAGGGGTTTACCTCTGGTGTGGAACATAGAGTCCCCATGTTGGTGATGACCAGGTCCAATATGTTGTTCCCTCTTTCATCAATAAAACAACTATAAGCATTGACCTAATAGTTAGGGATCTGGAACATATTTAGACAGTAATCTGGCATTCGACCAACACATAGCCAAGATAGTAAATCATTCTATATCGCTCAACTCATAAATAAAGATGTGACATGCAGGTCCAAGGAACTTATAGTCTCACTCTACTTGGCTCTTATCAGATCCATAATTCACTATAATAACCCTTTGTCGTATACCTAACCAGCCATTTTGTAACAGTGGGAACACCATCAAAAGTTCCTCATCAGGACAATACAGGATACGAATACCCTGCCCTGCACAGATGGTCTTAATGTCCCATCTCTGTAATCAGTCTCTTATAAGTTACTGTCAGGCAATCTATGCCTAGTATATAAGGCATCCTCATATCCAACTCTGATGGATCTCTTGCACATCTGCAAGACAAACATCATGAGAAACATTAGATCCAAAGACTTGAACTTTCTCTGTGACAAAAATAGTACCTGCTGAAGGGAATGATATTTTTCTCAAAAATATCTGAAAACCTGAATGAAATTATATTTTTTTCAAAGGATCCTTGTGCTATGAGTAAGTTCCCCATCTACTTGAAGCAGAGTTCATCTCTGACCCTATTCAATGGAAACTTTGATCATTGGATGCTGAATTGCAAATTCACCCCCGGTGTGGTCCCCATATCACTGATGGACAGAGGTCATCAGTGAGTAAATTAATACCCAACTAACATGCCCTCACATAACCTTTATCTACCTCTTTACTAACATACTCCACCATATAGGTGCCCAAGGAACACCGGGACAAAACTGTGTTAGGTCGCATGGCTAGGCTTGTAAAGCCCCTGTTGCTCATTACTCTAGTATAAACCCATAAACCTATAAAATAGCACTCAAGGGCAGATTGTCCAGTACTTAACTATAAAACTATGATTGTGTTCTTGTGCTTTCTGGTATGTCCACATGAAGATTGCACTGTCAATGATTGCTTGTGCTTTTGGCACTTTGGCCATGCAGGAATCAGTCTCCCAGGCTGCATCAGTATGGGCAAATGTCCCTCAGGCTCCAAACCCGATTATGATTTCATTGTAAGGTTCTTACTTGTAAGTGTGCAAATAAAATGCAATTCTATTTTGGATTGTCTCATTTTGACATGTTATGTCTAGCTTGAAATGTTATATAACGGTTATGATCTTCCTAATGACATCTGACAGATTTTGCAATCAGGTCCTGTAAAAGTACAAAATAAGTAAGGACTTATTGAAGACTATAGCTCTTACCCCATATGCTAACAGCAGACTTTCCTTCGCTATTTTCACTAGAACATACTTGAAGACATTAAGATTAATACAAGTTATGGGGGTAATGTTACCCAGCCCTGTACCAATGGCTGATCTAGACAAACATACTTATGTACTGATAAATACTGTAACACAGGCTTGAGCCATGATAATTAAAACTGCAAGATAAGCTTGCTAATATATATTATATATATATATATATATATATATATATATATATATATATATATATATATATAGTTATATTATTATATATGTATTAAATCATTATATTGAAGATCAAAAGAACTACAGCAACATCATTTCTCACCAATAAAAGCAGAAATAAATTAAGGAAACAAAAGCTTTGCCTGCTGCTCAATGGGAGTTATAATAAAATATTTTCCCTTATTACTGATTATTTTGAGTAAAAAGAAAAAAACGCTGCAAATGCACATCTTCCTATAATTAATTTATTGAGTTTCTCCTTTGTTTATTCACTTGAATGCATTTATCACAGACTCAACTGAATATTGTCTTCTTTTTTTATTTCTCAGTAAAATAGCTGTATTCATCCCCATGAGCCACCTGTTACATTTCAGTGTTCCTAAATCACGTTTGTTACATGCACATAAAGTAATTCTCATATTATCTGCCACATTCCAATGTTTGTGAAACAAAGGTTCCGTATTTGTTCTGTCAGAAAAGAGATTAAGATGCCAACAATGGTCAAACATACTTAATTAGCTACAGTGTCTTATTTCAAGCTTACAAACTTTAATTAACTAGAGCATTTTGTTATTCTCAGAGTACTTAAATCTAGTGACAGATAAATGCCAGTGTGGTTTGTCAGGTTTCTTGTTTTCCTCTCTGCCTTTTTTCCTTCATCTTCTGCCTGCCATTTCCTTTATTTTGTTTTCATTTAAGACCACATTTTTATGTTTCAAAGTTATCCTATGCCTTAGAAATACCTAATGCACTACAGTTTTACACATCTCATCTCCTGCTGTACACGCAAACGTACACACACACGCATGCACACGTGCACACACACACGCGCGCGCACACACACACACACACACACACACACACACACACACACACACACACACACACACACACACACACTCACTTCAGTCATTGCTCCATGTAAAAAGCCTGCCACTTTAATGGCACTTCTTGGTGACTTCCTGCTCCTAAGATATATGAAGGTTTCTGTCATACTAGCATTCCCTTCCTTCTTCAAAGTAGAAATGTTTAATCATTTTTATTGAATACCCTAATGTCCTATGTGTGTATGGTGGCTTTCTGCTTATTCAGGTAGCTGTTCTGTTGTCTTTGAGTTACCATCATTGCCCCACAGTGTACCCCCACGAATACACGGATGTCACTCTGATCATTATTGCACTCTGTATTCACACAGCACATTAATGACTGTCACCATAACCCCATTCTGTTACTCATACCATTGCAATGATTTCTGCCTCACCATCACTCAGTAGTATATTCCCAGCCATATACAATGATGTCTGTCTCGGCCTCTTTTTCTTAAGACAGGTGCTAAGACACAGAACATACACTAGACAATACATTTAATTAGCTATACACAACAATATTGCTGTTTGCTCTACTAGAATTAGATTTCTAGGTCCAATTAATTAGCACAATTCCTTATTGTTGGTACTGACATATTACTTATTTTACTGTTCCTAGTATGTTCAAGTTATGTCCTTACCCCATGTATATGTTTCTTCATGATTCAATCTACACAGCTATACAGCCTCATTTATTTAGAATTTGTATACCATATGCAATCTTTTAGCCAATCTTTTTTTAATTCTGTAGATAGTTGTACTTAACATCACCATACCATTTATTTCTGTGACACATTTCTCCACTTATACTCCTCTTCCCTTTTCATTTTCACACTACAGTTCGTTATAATCAAACAAGTAATGTCTGTTATGTCTGTAAGACATTAAAGACAATAAGGATGACCTTAAATCAACTCTTAGAAAAGAAATGGAGCCTGTAAGGCATGAACATTCTCACTGAAGTCAAAATAGCATACTTAGTAAAGTAAACTCTCAGTTAACTGGCACACATGGGGATTGGTAGATGCCAGATAACTGTTTCTGGTTGCTTGAGAGTCGGTATTAAGAATAGGCCTGACAAATATTGTACCCTGTACTATTTATTTGGTTTGATCTGTTCTCAGATTGAGGAGAGAGGGAACTTATTCTTATCTTCCTTTTTAAAACTCTAAAACTTTGAAAGCATAAGGTATGTTTCTGGGGGGGTTAGGCAGAAAGTGCAACACATGAAAATTGTACCGTAGTTCTTCGATATTTTTTTTGCTGGCTGCTTCAGAGTGCTGGTTGCTTGTGTTCTGGTTAACGGAGAGTTTACTGTATCTAGGTCTAAGAAGGAGGTGTTAAATCATGGTTAAACTGACTAATGCTTACTTTTTTTGAGATAAACAAAAGCTCCTGTTTATGAAACCAAAACATTTTAGTGATTAATGAAAATCAATTACTGTGGAGATTCAAACAACTGGATTTCATCATGAGGATCCACATCCTTAATGTATTCCTTGCACTGTTTCACACATTCAATGTTAGCATTTCTACAGATGCTGCTAAAATAGAAACATCAGATATAGTTTCAACCTTCAAGTTTATTTTTCAAGTTTAACCTTTATGTACAAATCAGAGATGTCCTTCTCCTTCTGCTAGAAAAGAACTGCCGATGATGCAAGTGCTATTCATTTCACTGCTCTCAAAATTGGATTTGCTTTTATGCATATGTCACTAACACATATCTTAAAGTCATATTTATTTATTTCTGTTTGGTAAGTGACCCAGAAAGGGGAACGGGAGTGGTACAGCATGCATTGTTACATACACTGGTTTAGTGCAGCAGGATATTTTCTGGTATGCCCTGAGCAGAACTAGTGATGACACAAGTATCACCACGTATAACATCAGCTAACTGCTCCCCCCATACTACAGTTAACAGCACTTGGCCCTGTGACTTTGGCTCCACCCTCATCACATGGGAAGTGTCTTTATCACAGAAGGACACCCGTCACACAGTCCCTCCTTAGTTTCCCCAAAGCCTGAACTGCTAACTGATCGTGGGTCATCTGGTCCATAGCCAGGACTCCATCCCTGTATGCCATGAAGCTATGTATGTCAGTGTTCTCTAGGTCCTATGTTTCTTGTTTTTGAAGAGCTTAACTGTTGTCGGTAATCTGATGTTATTGCATGTGGCTGGAGCTATTTTAGTGAAGGCTTTCTCACCTACTGCTTTATAAAATGGAGGTCTCTTTTAGAGGATAATGTCCCATTTCATGTTTTTAAGTACTGAAATATTCCGTGACAAGTAAGTAGAGAGCTTAGAAGACAGGCATGTAACATTAATGACACAGAAGCAGTGTTACATGGACAGTGTATGAAATAATGTGAGGTATTTTATAGCAGTTTAACAGGGCAAGCACATTCTTGGTAGTTAACTCTGTATATTGTTTAAATATCAAAAAATGATCAAGGAAGCGTTTCAAGTACCGCTACTGCCTGACCGTAGTAATGGACTTATAATGCTGAGTATAAATTATGAAGGAAGAAAGTTTGTTTAGTATCCATAGAGCAGAAAATAGCATGACCTTACACTTACACAAGTTATTTCATAACATGACCCAAGGGTGCTCATATCTTCCTCCTACCAAAGGTTTACATCCATAAAAAGGCTAAGTTTCTACTCTACTATTATTAGCATCAGTACTGAAGAAATCATTTTATAATCTTGTAATGGTCTAAGTCAGAAAGTATGACCTACTGATATTGGGAGAGATGAATTGAAGCAGAATAAACTGTTGAAGTCACCATGAAAGAAGTCAACGTCCTCGTTGCAATATATTCCAATTTTATTAACGATAAAAACAAAAGATGAGCGCTTTCACGTGCCACATGCACACTTCATCAGATCTACAATACAACAACTCTAACTTGCTTTTATAGCTAGATCCACTTACTAAATTCAATTAACCAAAACAATTAAACAATTATACTGAATCAATAAGCTATTTGATGTAACGCAAATATTTAAAGTGCTAGTATATGATGTTTCAGCACAGACTTACATACGGCGTATTCACAGCCGCTATTAGCATGTATTTTATATATTTTATATTTTGTTCTTTCTACTAAAATTCAATAAAATTTGATAAAGTTTAGTAACCGCTTACATATATACATATTATATGAACATAATATATATCTATTGTAAAAGCATATAAAAAACATATAAAAAACATAAAAAGTATATATAAGCATGTGTATTGCTCATATATAACAGTGCAAAGCGGACTAAAAATAAAGTAAAATAAAACATCATCCACTGTTGCTATATATGAAATGAACCATAAAAATGTTCATGAACAGTAGTGAACTCTAATTATTAATTATTATATATTATAAAATGATATAAATTCATATATATAGACATGTATTTAATATGAAACTACTATAAATGAAATGTAATACTTATGTTATTAAAATATACAACTCAAATATTTAATACAAGCTAAAGTATAATGCATTATGTATAATTAGACATATAAACAAAACGAACACTTATAAGTGTCTAAGTCTGTAATTTAGCTTAAATAGATAAAGGCATATCATTAGGTCAAAGTTAATGGAATAATGCAAATCAGGCACTAATATTGTTTCAGTCAACAATTCTATTCATGTACTATCTACGGGTATTATTTTCTAGTAACGGTTTCAATGAAACATAGTGGTTCAAACCTGGGGGTAAATGTGCCCCTGTCCTAAATATCCATTCTAGTTCCAGTCGGGCTGAATAGTTTATGTTATCTCCCATTCTTAAACTCTGTGTAACAACTTGTAAAACTCTAAATTTAAAACTATGATCAGAATGTATATTAATATGTCTCGCTAAGGCATTCAACTCATTCTTTTTTCTGATGTCATAAACATGATTGTAAATCCTTTCCTTAAATTTTCTTTTTGTTAGACCTATGTAAAACGCATCACATTGTCCACATGTTGCCATGTATATCAAATTCATTGTATCGCAATTGGCAAAAAATTTTGGTTCAAATTTAAAAAAAACAGAAGGATGTTTATAAACTTGCATTTCAGTGATGTATTGACACATATTGCATTTCTTGCAAGGGAAACTACCTTTCAAAGATGTGTCCTTAAAAGGATCGTATCTTGTCTTATTTGAGTCAAAATTAAATATTGCCTTAAGATTGTCACAATTTCTGAACATAAAAGAGGGTTTTTTACCAACTATGTTCATGATTGAATCTTCCATAGTCAGTACATTCCAATGTTTGCTAACAATCTTCTTAAGTTCTATAGCATCATTAGTGTACTTCATCACATATCTCAGCCTGTTATTACCATAAACCCCTTGTTGTCTGAAACATGGAGTATGTTGTTGCTGTTCAATGTTAACCATATGTCCCTCATAGGGCTCCATATATATTGTCATTAAACCTATGGTATTGTTCTTAATGTCTCTAACTAGACTGGGGGTATAGCCTCTTTCTAGAAATAGACGTTCCATATCATTAGCCTCTTTTAGTAGAGTAACATAATCTCTACATAATTTAGTTAGTCTGACAAACTGGCTTTTTATAATACCTGAGAACATATGCCTGGGGTGCATGCTGTTAAAACACAGTAACGTGTTTTTCCAACATGGTTTCCTATACAACTTGGATCACCTGAGAACATATGCTTGGGAGAGATGTAACTCAAAATATATGAAAAATGAAATAAGGACAGTGGCACCCATTACAGTCTCTGTGCAAAATATATTTTCACTTTAGCAGGCAGACGTTGTCAGACATTGTATATCTAAAGTCACTGGGGTACTTCTGTACTTGCAACAGCTACTGGAATACCCTGCCTAAAATATGTTTCTACTGATATTTGCAGTTTCACATATGAAGCAATAAACACAACATACCCAAGGTAGTTCTTCAGAAGGCTGAATATCCAGCATTAGTCAGGACCCTGCTATATTGTGTATGTCTATATCACTAAAGGATTAATAATATTGTATTCAAAGTTAGTAATTTTTACAAATGATATTGATGGATAGATCTCACTACCATGGAGAAAGAGTGGCACATTAAATGAAAATGCCTTTTCATAGCTGGAGTTACCTTGAACTGAGAATAGTAAAGATAAGGTGGAGTGGGGACTGGGGAGAGTCTCCTTCGTTCATCAGTTATTGCATCTTGTCAATCTGAGTTTATATTCCATGTGTACTTGAGTAAGCTGTTCCATGTAATCTGGGACAATCACTTGCATGTTTACAGGTGCTGGATTTTGAGGTCTTATAGTAGAACCTGTTCTATCTCCTCCTATATTTGCCTTTTGTGCAAACAATAATGAAATTGAACTTTTGCATTTTTAGCATCGTGCATTGCAAGCGTGCTGGGGCTATTGCCTTTTTCAGAATTGTCAATAGAGGTTGGTGATCATTCTCAATTTGGATAGGTTTACCATAAATATAGTCAGTGAACTTTGAACATGCGAACACTGCTGCCAAACATTCTTTTTCATTTGCGCATACTGCATTTCAGTTTGGGTTAAAGTTCTGGATGCTTAGGCTACAGGTATGCCTTCTTGAAGACATGCTACACCAAGACCATACTTAGAAGCATCACATAAAAGATTTACTGGTTTGTGGTCATCATAATATCTCAATGTGGGTGGACTGGCAATTTTCTGTTTCAGAATGTCAAATGCACTCTGGTATTGTTCCAAACAAGACCAATGTACATCTTTGCGTGTCAGCTTGCGTAATGATGCTGAAAGCTTACTCAGGCTGGGGTGAACTTTCTTAAACAGTTGACCATACCTAGAAAATGTTGCAAAGGTATGACACTGTCTAGAACTGGCATATAAAAAATTGCTACTTACTTAGACGGATCTTGTTGTAAGCCAGAACTAGTAAACACATGATCCACATAAGTAACTTCTCTCAGCTTGAATTTACATTTCTGAAGATTCAGTTTAAGACTGACTTCACATGCACAGCCTAGAACTTTCTTGAGGTTTCTATCATGTTCATCTTCACCAGTGCCCTGTACAATAATGTCATTTACTATGATATCACATGGATAACCTGAAAACATTTGCTGCATCGCACATTAAAATACTTCACTGGCAGAATTTATCCCAAATGGCATTCTCAAGAATCTGTTTCTACCAAATGGTGTACTGAAAGTGGTTAACAATGAAGATTTGTCATCCAGTGAAATTTGCCAAAATGAACTTTTTGCATCTAAGACTGAAAAAATAGTGGCATTTGACATAAGAGCTGCTACTTCTTCTACTGTGTGCATTGGATGATGAGGATGTTTAAGCACTTTGTTTAAATCTCTGGGATAAATACATATTTGAATATCATCTGAGCTTTTCTTATGAGCTATGACCATGGAGGATATCCATTCAGTCAGTTTTTACTGGAGTTATCACACCTAAATTTGCCATTTTGTTTAGTGCTGTTCACTTTGCTTTGCTTTGCATTGCTACCAGAGTCTTCCTGGCTGGCCTGACAATTGGGCTTACTTCATGGTATAACTTCATAGAATATGTGAATGGTAGTTAACCAAGCTCATCTTTGAAAATATCAGCATATTCACAAAAAATATTGTGTAAAACTATCATGGTTGTTCAGATTTATGTGGTGGACCACCTTATTAAATGAAATCAATCCCATTCTCAATCAGTCTTTGAGGCCTAACAATGACTGTAAGTGTCTTTTGACTATGTAAAACTGTAAGTCATAGCTGTTCCCTGCAGAAAGGCATGTGAGGACTCCTGCGCCATCAGTTTGAATCTCTTCATCACCATAAGCAGCAAGTTTCGCACACTTTGCTGAATCTAGTTTCTCACCAGCTTTTACTTTGCTTTGTGCTGATATACCATTGCACTTGGAACCAGTGTCTACTTTAATCTCTACAGGTTTTCCAGTAATCTGAACAGTACAAAATATTTCACTCTTTGCTGCCAAATGGTAATCTACTGTGTTAACAGTTTCATCTATAAACCTATAAAACCTATAAATGGTAATCTAGTGTGTTAACAGTTTCATCACTCACAGAGATATCATCAACATAGAAAATTTGCTCACAGCTCTCTGTCTGATCTACTTGCTTCTTTAAATGCTCTCTTTTAATAAAGGTATGTATCACTTTAGACTTGAAAAGCCTTTTGAAAGAATTCCACTTTTTACATTTGTGACATTGATGACCAAAAGCTAAGCACTTTTCTCATTTAGGGTTGACGGTTCCCTTCACAATTACAATAGTTCACAATAAGGTTGTTTGTTGTGGCCACAATCAGTTTATGGTTAGAGTTAGAAGCTGCTACACCATTCAATTTATATCCCTGCACCCACTCTTATGTTACATACTATCAATCTTCACACTGTTAGATACTGCAAGCACATTTTCCTAATTTGTAAGCATATTTGTGTGCTTTTCTCTAAGCTCATATATTTGACAAACCTCTATGGCTTTGCTCAGAGTTAAATCACTATCTTGAAGCAAATTCTTTCTCACTGCATCATTATTAACACCACACACAAGTTTGTCCTTTATCAACTCATCTCACAAATCACCAAATTTGCACATTTTAGCTTTATTTCTAAAATCAGTACCTCTCAACCTCTTAGAGCAAGAAATCTGTACAAAACCTTAAATAATGGGGGACAAAGGACCAAAAATAGGGACACATTTTAAATGTTGCTCTTACAAACTTAGAAAATTGATAGAATAATAGGTTTTGAATTAGGAAGAATTTTCTGAAGGGCATGAAGTCTGAAACTTACATGTCTGTCTTTATTTTCTGACTTCAACCCTCAATGATTTACCAGTGATTTGCCAAAAAACACAATTTTATGAGAAACAGTCCAAAAATATGATGCAAAAATCTGGACATTCTGCAAAAATCTGTACAGTTGAGATGTATGAATCAGTAATATACGCTGCTATATTTTCACAAGGCTTTTGATTTCTTGTGTAAAATATGTACCTTTCCACTGTAAACATTTTTTGAAGGTTACACATTTCTCTAAATTTATGTTTTAAGCATTCTGGATCTTCCAGCATTTCAGCCTGTATCACAACATGGCATTTTTCCCCCTCTCCCACATACATGTCAGGGGCATACACAAATGAGCGTTCCCTCTCAATGGCTTCCAAGCCTGCTAAATTAAGAAGTATGAATGCCTTTGTACATGTGTCTTTATCAGAAAAAGCAGCCTGTATGAAAATATCATATTCTTGTTCAAACACTCTCCAATTCTCAGCAATATTGTTATCAAACACCAATGGCTAAGATCTACGAAATCCGTCTGCCATAACAACAAAATACATTTAAATATAAGCATAGACCAGGAACTTGTACTTATGTTCAAATGCACAACAATCTCTTTGGAAAGATTTCACTTTGATACTGGAAATACCGCAAATATTCCAGACCCTTTTGACACTTCAAATAGCTTTAATTAATGCGAAAAAGTACTACATTCTGAAGAAATGCCATCATTTTAGCCCTTTCATACATTTTAAGACTTCAGAAATTATTTCAAACACTTCTGTATTTATCTTGAATACTTCTATCAGTATGTTGCAATTTCGGACATTCCGTTTATCTCAGTAATTATTTTGAATGTTTTGAATGGTTTGCCTCTTATTCAGCAATGGAAAAATCATTTAAATGAGTTTAAGTACCTTTGAATAACTGCTGACCTGTTTGCAAGTTCACTCCAGGATATTCCTCCACTTTTACCTGCATGCCTCATGGCTTGTGTGTTGCTTCAACTTCGGATCTCATTCTGGCACCATGTCGCTTGTCTCATGCATTCAAAAGAGGTGATGAAGCTGTGTATGGGTTACATAAACATGTCAGGAATTGTAAATAGGACACATTTAAGCTAATTAATTCACTCATTACTTCGAACGCACTTGCATGTGCATCTCCATTCATGACTGCATTCACTCTCGCTGACATTACAAAATGGCACTGTTCTTGCATATGCTCAGTACTTATATGTACATGCTATTTAGACACAGTGGCTTAAATAGAGATAGGGAGAAACTAGCTTCACATGGATGGGAAGTCTGTTCCAGAGAATGGAAATTATCAGAAATGATCTGTCTCTCCAACATGCCCTTTTTATGTTGCAAGCAAAATGTAGGTCTTTTAATCTAGTTGTTTTGATGTTGTTTGTTTTGTGGATGTGCAAAAGGTTCACCAATTCATAGGTTCATATGTACATACTAGCCTAGCTGCCCTTGCAGGCCATTTTAAGCCTAGCTTCCCTTTTAGTGTGCAAAATAACCTATCCCATTTGGTTATAGATTGGCTTTATCAACCTTGTGGTTGATAATTATATACTTTCCCTAATGAGAATAACTGGGATTATACATGAAATAATTTGAGGGGAACAGTGCATCAGATAAAAGTATTTAGGATCTATGTCTGTCCTTTATTAGTACAGAGGGCAGTCCTGGAGAAATTTTCTCTTTCCCATCCACAGATCTAAATTGCACTTGAAAATAGACAGGGATGAGCTTTGTTTTATATGGATGATGAGTGTGTTCCACAGCAGTGGTATCCTCTGTCAAATATACCTGTCCCTCCAAACATTTTTGTTGATGTCGCAGAAGGGCTTAGATCCATAGACCAAGTATTTCTGATGCCATTTGACTTGCTGATGTGTAGTATATCCATCAGACACAGGTCACCTCTTAGCAGTCTGTATTATACTGAGTATAGTGATAGGGCTTTGAGTCAGTCCATGTAGGAAATGTTTAGGCCTTGTATCCTTTTACTAAGGTGTCTTTGTGGATGGTCCACTTGTTGCATATATCTGGCCAGATCCATGCCAAGGGGGCATTATATTCAATGACTGTCCTAATGAGGGCTGAGTATTGGGGAACAGCGATATCCCTTGTTCTGTACAAAATCCCTTTGTTTATAAGCTGTGCATTACAGAAGGATTTTCTTACAACACTGCACACATGCTGGTCAAAGATTAGATCACTGTCAACAAAAGTTCCAAATCCTGAACAATTGGGTCAACTCTTAGGGGTGTATAGTCAATGTAGCAGTTCCCTGGGGTAGATGACTTCCCAAGGGATGCAATAATGCATTTTATGGCATTTATTTTCAGACCTTAATTTTGACAGCAGTTATTTATTTGAGAAAAATGTTCCTGCAGGATGGCTATGGCATTTGTGGAGTCAATCAAAATATCAAAACAGGGTCCAGAGATGCCTTGTATGGCAGGCAAAGATCATCTCTCAGAAGCCTGTATGATACTGAGTAAAGAAACAGAACCTTGAGGTCATCAGCCTAGGACATTGTGCTTACTCTCTGTATTCTTTTTGTAAGGAACCTTTGTGGGAATTCCAGTTGCTGCATGTGTCTGGTCAGGTGCATACTGAAGGGGGCATTATACTCTATGATGGGTCTGATGAGGGCTGAACATATTGGTATGATGATCTCTCTAGACCTAGTTGCCATGCCCTTCCTTGTAAGTTGAGTAACATAGAATGATTTTCTTACTACCTTGGACACATGTTGGCCAAAGGCAGGTGTACTATCAACATGAGTTCCATGATCCCTGACTAATGAATTAACTTTTAAGTGTGTTTTATTGATGGCATAGTTACCTAGGTTGGCAGACTTCCCAAAATATACTATAATGCATTTCTTGGCATTGAGTTTTAAACCATGGATTTTTCACCAAGCTTTTTTCGGTATTACACCTTCCTGAAGGCTGTTCTCTTCTTGAGGGGGATTCAGTGACTACTTCCATTTGCAATCATCTGTGAGCTTGGTTATAAGAAGGTCTTTGACATTGGCTTCGGCATCCAAAAAGTAGGTGCCAAAGATGAGTGGTCCTAGCACAGAGCTCTTGGGGACTCCACTGGTGACTGGCCTCATTGTGGATGCAGCCTCACAGATTCTAACCTTCTGGGTCCTATCAGTGAGCCAGCAGGCTATCCAGCATGTTATAAAAGGGTTTATATCTAGTTCCATAAATTTGTTGGCAAAGCCAGAGTGGGGTATTGTATCAAGTGTTTTACCAAGATGTAGGTAGGGAGTATGCACTATTTTACCTCATCCTTTGCCTTAGTGTCATTTTTCAAAGAAGTCCACTAGATTTAGTAAGCATGACCTTCTTTTGACAAAGTCACACTGGGATGGATCCAGAGGCTGGAGATCTCCTATGTCCTAGTTCATCATTTTCATTATAATCCTTTCCATGGCTTTGCAAATAAGGCTTGACAGACTACAGACTAATGGACCTGCAGTTTCTAGGATCTGTTGAATGTCCTCCCAGATGAAGGAAGATGACCATTGCAGTCCTACATTCATGCAGCACAAAGCATGATTTAAGACTATAGTTAAAACTGACTCTAGGCGCCCTTATAAGTTGCATTTTAGACTATTCAGGAAGCATCCTGGGATGTTACCAGTGACCATTAAGGCCATGTTCTTGACTTTAATGAGTGCAACCAGTACATGCTCCCTAGTTTTAGCTGGAGGGGTTAAGTTTGAAGGTATTTTGGTGGGTTGGGTGAGGGAAAGAGAGCTGTAAACCTGGAACTGAAACTGTCCACCAACAATGAATGTGGCACTATTAACCACCAGTTGTACACATTGCCGTGTCCTGTAAATGAGATATCTGACATAGCTGTAGAAGTTCTTATGGTTATCTTTCACCTGGAAGGCTATAATGATCTCAAATATGGCTTGGCTTGACCTAATTAGTCCTCTTAGTTGCCTATTTACTTTAATGAGAGAGTTTTTATCTTAATAGAAATTGTCCTTCCTGATCTTTATTGTATTTTTTTCCCTTTTGTTGTATATCTTGTTTAATTTGGAACAACATCTGGACAGTTTGTTTTTGGGGGCTACTCCTGGACTTTCTTCTGGTATGTACAGCAGCCTCTATTTAGACTTTGATGTCAATGTACAGAGTTTTTGAGAGCAAGTCAGCATAGTCTGTGGTGTTTTCAGAGTTTGGAGGGGCACTGAATTTTGACAAACCATCACTTAATAAAAGGTAATTTGCTTGGAATAATTCCTAACTGTTAATGGTTTTAATGGGATTACAGAGTTGATTTCAACTTCAAAGGCTACACCTTGATAGTCAGGTCTTACCAGGGGGGACAAAACACTGGGGAGGGGGAGAGGGTGCAGCATTCTCCCAATTTTATGAGTATGAGGTCCAGTATGTTGGAGGCTCTAGTGGAAATATTCACTATTTGGTCAAGGGGGTTTGTACGGGTGGCCATGGTGGTGCAGCGGTTAGCATTGCCGCCTCACAGCAAGAGGTTCTCCAGTTTGATTCTCGGCTGGGGTGCCTTCTGTGCGGAGTCTGCATGTCCTCCCTGTGGTTGCGTGGGTTTCCTCCGGGTGCTCCGGTTTCCTCCAACATCCCAAAGACATGCTGTAGGTGGATTGGACACTCTAAATTGGCCCCTAGGTGTGAGTGTGTGCATGTGTGTGCCTTCTGCGGAAGGTTGGGTGCCGGGCTGGCAACTTGACACTGTAAAACTCCACTGCCAATCATGAGCAGACAGGTGATCTGCTGTGGCGACCCCTAACTGGGAAAAGCCGAAAGAAGAAGAAGAAGAAGGTCCAGGGGGTTTGTATTAAAGTCCAAGAATCTCTGTGTCTGTAGATTTGAGGCCACACCAAGCAAAATCTGAGGGTAATGCTACTCAATGCTAGAAGTCTAAACCTCAAAATGCACTCACTCGAGGCACTCCTTAAAATGGAGAACATCGACATCTGTGCAGTGACAGAGACCTGGTTCAAGGCTCCAGAGAGCACCCCTGCATTACCAGGCTATAATTCATACCACACTTTTCGGCCACCTAACTTGGACCGAAGCACTAAAGGCGGAGGAGTGTCCATATTAATTAAGGATATCCAGTTAGTTGCTCAGCATAATGCATCTGAGATTATCCAAGTGCAACTAACTCTGGGCAAGACCGCAATGCAAATTGTAGCTTGCTGCAGATCCCCCAGCATGCCCCAGGATTCCCACTCCTCATTTCTTGATACACTGTAAAATATTAGGGTACAACCTAACACCCTAAGAATGGGCAATTTCAACTACCCCACCATTAACTGGGAAAACTACTCATGTACAACTCTTGTGCTCAACGTTTTCTGGAATTCATAAATTCCAATGCCTTGGATCAACTTATCCACACCCCCACCAGGGGCAGCAATATCCTAGACCTGGTCATTACCAACACGGGCAACCGGTGTTCCACACCAGAGGTCAATTCCTCGTTGGTCAGTTCCGACCACAAGCAAATCACCCTAGACAGCCACATCCCAGCCCCCCCCCCCAATTAGGGAAACCACCATAAAAAATTTCTCCAAAGCCAACTTCACGCTTCTTAAGACAGAAGTGGCAAACTTCAAGACACCCATGCTGTCAGACAATAGAGATACGACTGCTGAATTCTATACAACCGAACTTTATAAGCACTTACACGAGTGCATGGATTGTGCAATCCCTAACAGAACCAAGATGCTATCCTACAAAAAAAGGAAGCCAATCTGGTGGTCCCCTGCTAAAAACAAACTCTACAACAGAAGAAAGAAACTGTTGCAAAAAAGAGTAAAATCCCATGACTGGAGGAAGTCCATGGTCAGCCTCAGTAAGAAGCTGAGATCCCTCATAAAATCCTCCAAAGCTAGTTATGAAAACAAAATCACCACTGATTCTAAAAACAACCACAAAGCATTCTATAGCTTTGTCAAGAATCTCAATGGCAACACTCATATGTGCTCTGAGTTACAGCACAATGGCACTAAATATATACAGAACCAACTGATATTGCCAACATTCTGGCAGATAGGTTCAGTGCTAACTTTACCCCTCTCTCATCCCCTAAAGGGCCCATCTCTATACCGGAAGAATGAAAAAGTACCTGTAATCACGGCTGCACAGGTAAAAAACACACTCTCCAAAGCCAAGAACACAGCATCCATGGGACCTGACAACATCCCAGGCTGCGTTCTACATGAACTACAGAATGAACTGGCATCCCATCTAAGTACCATGTTCAGTCATAGCTGCACCTCAGGCTTTATGCCCACTGAATGGTACACAGCAACAGTTATCCTACTCCACAAAGGGGGAGCCACCACGGACCCTGGGAACTACCACCCCATTAGCATGATGAGCCTGGTCTGCAAGGCTATGGAGCATATCATCATGAAACTTATAAACAATGACATTGGTAATCTCCAAATTCTGGACCCTACCCAGTTCAGGTTTGTAAAAGGCAGATCATGTCTCCTAAACCTGATAGACTTCTTTGAAGTGGTCACCAAAGCTGTAGATGAGGGTAAGGTGGTACACACAGCCTATCTAGATCTGGCTAAGGCTTTCGATGCCATCCCCCACTCTGGAATTATAGACAAACTCACTAAACTAGGTATAAATCCCTATGTCACAAGATGGGTTGCCAACTGGCTCACTGACCAAACCCACACTGTGAAAGTAGCAGACTCTAAATCTAACTTCAGACCAGTGACAAGTGGAGTACCACAGGGTCAGTCCTAGGTCCTCTCCTGTTTGGTATCTACTTTTCTGAAGTATAGGCTAACACAGAAGGTCTTTGGCTAACAAAGTTCACAGATGACTGCAAACTAGGAGCCATAATCAAATCTCCTAATGATGTGGACATCCTACAAAAGGGCCTCACTGAGACAGATGCCTGGTGTCAAAACCATGGCCTCAAGCTCAATGCCAAAAAGTGCATTGTCATCCCTTTTGGTAAAAACTCTGTATCCATGAACTACCACATAGGCGGTAGCCTACTTAACACTGAAAGTGTGATAAGAGACCTTGGGACACAGGTGGACAGTAGTCTCTCTTTTGATAATCACATCACCACAGTAGTCAGGAAATCCTTCTACATGGCACACCTCATCACAAAAGGTTTCTCATCCAGGAAAAAAGAGGTCATTGTTCCCCTCTACTCATCAGTCATTAGTCCCATTATAGAGTACAACGCCCCTTTTGGTATGTGCCTCACAAGACATCTACAACAACTGGAAAGGCCACGGAAATACCTCACAAAGAGGATTACCAGCCTCAAACAGATGCCCTACGTAGACCATCTCAAAAAACTCCAGCTTTACTCTGTCACAAATCGCCTGCTCAGAGGAGATCTCTGCCTAACATACAAAGCTATGTCAAACCCAGAGCTGTTGGACATGCTCCACTTAAAGAAATCCCAATCTCTCCGAGCTGCATGCTCTAGGGACCTAAACCTTGTCAGTACAATAAACAGAACATGCTGAAGGGATAGATTCCTGTCTCAGAGACTTCCCATACTCTGGAACAAACTACCTATCTGTATCAAACAAAGCCCCTCATTAGCACTTTTCAAGAAAAACCTTGATGATTGGATGGGAGATAGGAAATTCACCCCAGGGATCACTTCTGTGGCTCTGCGTGACAGGGGCACAGAAAAATAATTTTCTTGGATGGCAAAAGCCAGGGTACTGTTTGGCTAGGCTTATATAGGCCCTAGGGCCAATAGCCTAGTACCTACCTATGAACCTATGAACCTATGTAGGCTTCACAGTCTATAGAGGGGAAATTAAACTATCCCATGAGTAGGGTGTTAGGTTTGATGCAAAGTGTCTCCAGTAGGTCCACATATGCATTGTGAGCTTCTTGGGACATGGAGGGTGGCCTATAGTTGGCTAGAATATGGTATGGGATTTGGTGATCTGCACATGGAGGTACACCAGCATCTCATCCTATCTGACCACCTTAAAGATATGCTTGATGTTGATGTATATTGAGACACCTACATCATTGTTTATGTATATTGAGACACCTACATATTTAGCCCTTGTCTGTGCAGCTACTGGTTTAAAAGTGTAGCACTGAAACCTTGCACTTCCGGGGTACTGTCTAATGATTTAAACAATGTATCAGTAACTCCACAGATGTCTATATTTTCGAATGTGAGCAGGGCTTTGAGAGATTGTTTTTTTTTTATTTTTATTTAGGCTGTTGGCATTGAGCAGCTTGAGGTTCCATTGTGTTAATTTTGATATGTTGGTAGATATGTCAATTTGGCATTGCCTAAAAAGCACTGTGGGAGTAAATAAAGTTTTAGCCACTATTTGAAAGCCCAGAGGGGAGAGGTTCAGAACATCCTTGGCCAAGCAATGCAGCAATAAATGACGAAGGCAGACATCTGACAGTAATAGTACACAGCTTTGCCATAGCTGTGAATTAAACTGTAAGACTATGGCACAGCAGGGTTTAAAATACAGACTGATACTTTTTTAAAGTAATTTTACTTGTTGAAATAGGCATGCAGAGTACTGCAGAAACAAAATCTATCCACAACTGCAAATTAAAATGTAACATAAGATCCCAGAACAAACTGAAGAATGCAAACAGAGCAGAAAAGTAAAATGTAATCACCAGACAAGTCATTATAAATGCAACTTAACATTTTATCAGAACTGAAACAATTAAAATAATTTAATTCTCTTTACTTTTTTATGAAAAGCTAATTATTCATAATTCCACACTTCTCCAAATCATGTATAAAAGACACAAGGGTGAGGGTATTTCTGTGCTGGAAATAGGCTTGCTGGAGAGGTATCCAATCAAATAAAGGCTTGATTGGAGCTCTTTCAGAAATGTTAGCTTTATGTGTTAGTGGGTGGTTTGACAGATTAAGCAGGTGAATGATAAGCAGAAAATAAAATCAATGAAGCATAAACTGGAGCAGAGACAATTCTCTGACTTTTGAACTTGTACTACAGTTTAAGGCACAAGAATATGCGGATTTGTATTAGTAACACTGTTTATGAAAAAATGCAGTATTAAACGACTAAGGCACATATCTGGCAGTCGTAGTACACAGTTGTGCCACAACTGTGAATTAAAACACAAGACTATATCCCAGTAGGGGTTAAAGTACAAATGGATAGTTTTTACAAGTAGTTCTACTTGTGGAAATAGAAGTGTAGAAAAAAGCAGAAATACAATTTTCCCACAACTGTTAATTAAAATAGTACACTAAGGTCCCAGAACAAACTAAAGAATATAAACAGGTGGAACAGAGCAGAAAAGTATAACGTAATCACCATACAGGTCACTACAAGTGCAACTTAAATATTTCAGAAGAATTAAAATAATAAAAATGTCTTTCCTTTTTGATAAAAAACTAGTTACTCACAGTTCCACACCTCTCCAAGTATTTTGCCTTTGTAGCAATTTTTACCTTATATTTAGCATTGGTTGATTCATTTGAGGTCTGAAGTTTTCTGTTAGCATTTACAAGTACATTTTGGCATTTGCAGAATTAGATTTCTTTTCATGTGCAATGAGCACATTGTAGAGCCTGTTTATATTAAGGTTTCACCACAATGGCTTATTCTTAAACTTGATGTTACATTCATTTTGAAGAAGGATAAATGCCTCTATGAAGTTTTCTACATGTTCATAAAAATGGGCAGTAAAGATTTTCATATTTGTAGCAGTGTCCTTAGGGTGGAAGGGAAACTTAAATTTTTGCAAATCATCACTCAGCTTTGATAGATTTGCCTTGGCATAATCTATGAAAAACAAGTTATTGGTGGATGCTTCCTATTACAGTCTTATCATGAATATTAATTCATAAGATTAAGCAAAAAAATGAGAAAAATGCTTTCTATAGACACATTAAATGTTGCCCTGAACATAGTTTTAAATGTATAGTGTTACTACAAATTACAAGTCAGGCAAGGGGTGGTCCTTGGAAAATACATCCGGAAGAGAAGAAAACCTGGTGGCAATTTTTTTTAAATGCTTGTTTTCCCCCAGGGTTAAACAATATGATTTCTATTATAAGTAAATTGAAATTAAAAGTTTTTGATAGGTGATTAGATTCAGCATTTCAACCCCTGTTAGTATAAGTATATTTATGCATTATAGCTTATTCAATATAGGTAGTATTTTTATTATAACTTTTTTTTATAAATGTGTGTGTGTGTGTGTGTGTGTGTGTGTGTGTGTGTGTGTGTATATATATATATATATATATATATATATATATATTTTTTTTTTTATAAATGTATATTTTAATAAATATGAAATGTTTTAGTATTGTATTATTTATATACATATTTATGAATTTTTATGTATTCATAATATTTATGTAAACAGATTTCTGTTGTTATAAATATTTTATTTTATTATACTATTACAGAGGTATGTTTTTATCAGTATTTGTCTTTATATATTTGCATTTTGCATAGATTAATTGATATATATATTTTTTGGCTTTTTTTTTGGCTTATTCTTTTTATATGTCAATTTGGAATTAATTGCCTTGGGTTATGGTTGCTGCAGCTATATGATTGCATTATCTTATTATTTTATTTCATTATTTCATTAACTTGCATCAATTTCAAACTTTATTGGTTGACTAGCTTATTGTCTTTAATTACTTCTGTATAAATACTAGGGTCTTAGCTCATTGAAATTGTCTGATGAAGTCTGGTCACAGTTACCAGATGAAAGCACTTACTTTGTGTGTAATAAATGTTGGATATTCAACTGGTGTTCCTAGCCTTCCTTGCTGGATTTGGTCTTTGCTGGTGTTGTCAGTGTTCCTGTTTGCTTACCATGAATATGACTGATTTATAGTCTGATTTGAACAAGGGTAGTGTTACAATTGGAAATGAACACATAGCTGTGCCATATTGAAAAGAACCAAATCCAAGATTTTGTGTTCCCTTGTTGGGGTATAGACCATATGGTCCCATACATTTATAAATCCAAATCTCTGGACATGCATGCTTAGGGATGTATACATTTCCCAGTTAATGGTGGGGTAATTGAAGACCCTAAGATGTTTGTCTGAATGCTTTGGTTCTCCAAATTGGATAGGTAAAAGTCATTGGCCAGGGGTTTCATAGAGATTGTCCTGTAGTTGACTAAAATGTGATATGGGGTTTTATGAATGCTAAGTTGGCCATGGAGAAGTTCCAGGTCATTATCCTACTAAAGAAATCCCACCCAGTGTCTTTTGTTTTACAGATATATAGACACTATAGCATTTCATGGCTTCATTTATTGTGAGGGGTCTGAATGTGTGGTAGACTTTGATACCTTGCACTGATGGGGTGATCTCAATTTTGTTCGATCAAGTTCCTGTGATGATGGATATATAAGTTTATAGGCAAGTACTAAGCTATCTGCCCCTGTGGGCTACTTTAAGCCTAGCTATTTTTCTTTCAAAAGTGAGAATCGTACCCTGCACTTTGTGACTCCAAGGTAAATATCTTAACAATTATACTCCATTGTAGGGTAAGGAGTGTATATAAGTAGTGTAGTTTATTGTTAAGGTTCCTAGCATTGAGCAGTAATACCTTTATGTATTCTGAGTTTTGTATTGTTTTGTTATGTTGGAAGCTTGTGTAGATTGACTTTTATTAAAAAACACACTATGGGAGTAGATAAGGTTTTTGGCAATAAATGAAACCCTTAGGGGAAAAGGTACAGACTATCCCAGGCTAGGATTGTCTACCATCTCCTCCCAGTGAGATACATATTTCAAAGGCATGCATCTGGAGCATTTCTTCCCAGGCCTCCACTAAAAATTAGCTTTGTTCCAAGTCGTAGTTTCCCAGTAAACAAATGTTAAATAAATAAATAATATATTGTACCTCCTTTCAGTGGCAGCAGGAACAAAGCTAATTGTTAAAATTAGTCATCTTATCTTCATGTTGTGGTGTCATTCTAGCTAAGGGTAAAATGTTGCTGGGCTAAGTTCCTAGCTGCGTTGGAGACATATTCTGAGACTTCCATCATTTCTCTGTTCATATAGCTCTGGGAGTATGCCTCAGGTCATTTACTCCCCCATGTACTATGACTGACTCATATGTGTATTTGTGTTGGAAGGACATAAGTGTATGCATTATGTGGCAAATCCTGGCTCCTGAAAGACAACTGCCCATGACCCTGTCTTTGCTTAATCTGATAAGTGTGTCACAATGGAATCTCCTATGACTAGGACATTTGGCTTTGTGGAGGTTTCCCTTGTGGGCTTACACTTCGAGACACTGGGAGTTAAAGATGCATGTTCCATGGTGTGTGCTGCTTTAATTGAGTGTTTTCAAGGTTGCTGAGGATGCCTTTTGCTATGTTTACATCTGGCAGGCTTTTGATGTTTAGCTAGATTATATTTAGGAGGCTGAGTATATATGAGTTGGTGTGTGTGTGTTGTGGATATAATGTGGTATTATGTATTTCTAACAACCTGCTTAGTATTAGTAGTGCCTGTATGTGAGAGCCTTGCCTACAGTGATATTGTGCAACCACATCTCTCACACACTGTACCAGTTTGCATAAGAAACAGGTAACTGTCAATATACATCAGGCAATTGCTGCATTGCCTCAGGGTGCCCATGTCCACAAGAGATTGTAGGAAAGTGCACATCCATCAGTGCACATCCATGGTTGCAAATGCTTACTGCATGATCTAAAATGGGGGGGGGGGGGGTGTTGGTACAGGAGAGGTGCTATATGGTTAAGAACTGCAATCTATCTCTAAACTCATTGGACAGTACTCCTGTATATGCAAACTAGCTGTTTGTCATGCTAATAAATACTGAAGAAAATTCAGAGGTTGGTTTTGTAGGGAAAATTTAGATTCTAAGAACCTGCATCGATACAAGGTACTGCCAATCAAGTGTCACACAAAAAAGACAGCTTTGTACAGGCAGGAAAAAAAAATAGGAAAATCACCCTCCAGCCAATCACAAGCGAATCTTAAGCACAGAAGAGACAGTGCTACTACCATCTAGTCCCACTATAGTGCTGACCAAACTTTTCCAATGTTTAAAATCACTAAAAGAAGCAAAATGGTACAGAACCTCAACAAATATTATCAGATATCATTGCTGCAGCTAAATTGATTCAAACAAAACCACTATTGTACACATTCACATGGTCTAATACATAAATAAACCAACTAAATGTCCTGCCTTAAAATATCAACAGCACATGAAATCATCAAGAACAAGTACAACGCAGAAAAGTAAAGTACTTATCTGGTTTGGGTGAGGCTGGAAATCAGCAAAAACACTTTACTTCAAATGTCATGGTCAACATCCATTGCTGAGCTTTGTGTAAATTCGTGGTGACTGTCTTGCATACAAGGTATAATTTTCACATGCACACGCACACACTCACACACACAAAAGCAGTATCATATACTATCAGGATAATATAAAAACCGGTACAAGATGTATGACATATAAACAAACTGGTGTAAAACTAATGCAGGATATATTATGTAAATATAGATGACATACAAGTAGTTAGATAGTGTATACAATCAGCAGATTTTATATAGCCTTTAGTATAGTTTCTACAGGGGGATTTACAAGAAGAAATAAGGGATAAGAGTCATTATACATGTAGTAATGAGCTTAAGGAGTGCTGAGAAAAACCAGTGTGAGCATGTTAAGATGGAAAGGTCGATAATGAGGCTTCCATGTTGGAAGGATACGACTGTGCAGAGGATCAGTAGGTGTATGTGGGTATAGCTAGAAATATGGTGCAAAGACAGGAAGACATGGCCTACAGTGAAGTGCAGATGGAAGTACTTACAAAAATGCAGACAAAAGTGGAAAAGAAAGGTGTAGCAGGGGATGTCCTCGAATTTTGTAAGTACTGCTTTACTTCTGATCTGAAATAGAGAGGTATAGTATTACAGACTCTGGATATGTAATTGGGGTATTTAGCAACTCTTCTGGTATGGTGTGATGTATTTAATTCAGAAGTAATTTGTCTTTGGAAGTGCGGGCTCCTGGTGAAAGCTAGAGACATAAAATGTCAGTTAAGGCAGGACATTTAGTTGGTTTATTTATGTATTAGACCATGTGAATGTGTACAATAGTGGTTTTGTTTGAATCAATTTAGCTGCAGCAATGATATCTGTAATGTTGGTTGTTAGCAAATTCTACAATTTTATTGATAGATTGTGTAAGTTTTACTTTTAGTGTAGCTTGTAAGTTGCCAAATTTAGGTGGAACATATATGAGGGCTGGGGAGTAGCCAGGCAGAAGAAATTGTTTTACTAGAAGATTCAGTAAGGAAATGTCATGCTCTGTACACAGCATCTAATTTTTGAATGGTCTTGTTTATGACCTGATTCATTTGGAGGTGAATTTTCAAGGAGTCATCTATAATGACATCTAGAAGCTCGATGTGGGGCAACTTATTTTAAAGAGGTAATATTGAATTTTTTTTCTTTTCAAAAGACAAGAATTTTGGATAATTAATAATATTGTTTTAGGATGTATCATTAACTGAGTTTTGATAGAGGAGAATAATTCTTGAGTAAGAAGCTGAAGTTTGGTTAAAGTAGAGGCAGTACAAATATGGGTAGGGTCATCTGAATACAGGGTCAATGTGGTATGTCTAACAGGATTACCTGAATATAGGGTTGATGTGCTGTGTTTAACTACATTTGTAGCTTATTTATAAAAATGTTGAAAGTAGGGAGCCTAGGATGTAATTGTGGGGAATTCCTTCTAAGATGGGGGCCAACAGGAGAATTCAGATTGTCACATCACTGCTTGGAATCTGTTATATAAGCAAATTTGTAACCTGGAGTGAAAGGCTTGGGAAATGCCAAGACATTGTAATTTAACTACTAGTTTTTGGTGAGAGATAATATTGAATGCTTTGGATAGGTTATGGGACAGAGCAGAGACAAGGTTGCCAGAGTTGTGATTATGGTAGATTGCACTGATGAAACTTAACAGGCCAATAATGGATGGAAACCATACTTTGAAGGTAAGAATTGGCTTGTTACCAGTTAAGTACTGGATTAAGTGTGTATGTATAAATATATATATATATATATATATATATATATATATATATATCTATACATTTCTTCAGAAAGTTTAAGAGATAAGGGCGGGAGAATAACAGTGGGCTGAAAATTATAAAAATCTGTGGAGTTACTACCTGTATGTAGTGAGATGATGTATTTTTTTCCAAAGAAGTGCAATATATTTTTCAAGGATAGATCTTACTATAAGTATAGATACCAGTAATGTTAAAACAATTTCAATGTATTCTTTTGGGAGGGTTTTAGCAGCTAATGGTGATTTGAGATTCAGGAGATGTTTCCAGATGGTGGAAGTTAGGATGGGATTGAATGAGATTGATGATAGCCGTGTCCAAGCTTGGGAGTTAGAAGTGGTGTGGTCACTAGTCTTGTTGTTAAATAGAGTGGCTTTGTCAGTAGTATTTCTGTTAAATAGAGAGGAAATTGCTGGAATGAGGTACATGTTGATCTGACCTGCATCCTGGGTTGGTAAGATGACTATAGATGGGTTTAGTTAAGCAGTTTTACCCGGATTGAGGAGGTTGTTTTTGGAGGATCATTGTTGCTTAATTATATTTTTTTAGTTGTCTGCAAGGTAGTATAATAGTTATTTTTATCATGTTTTATCCTGTGTTTTGCTAGGTTGCAGAGTTGTCTGAAGTATTCTTGCCTTTTTTTTTTTTTTGCTGTTACCATATTTTAAAAGCCTTGTCCCTATTTTTCATGATTACATTAGTGATTTTGGTTAGCTAACAGACTGAGTTAATTTTAACCCCTTTTCCCCAGAGGAAATGGATCATTCAGTATGCTAAGAAAGATTTGGTTAAATTCTTGAACTGCATCATCTAGTGACAGCTTTGCAGTATGTTATGGTTAAACTGTTTTAAAATTGAGCATAACAATGTCTTTTTGAACTTGGATAATTTTCTTATCAGGATAGATTGATGTACTTTGCACAGGATAATAGCATGTCATTTGACAAAGGTTGTGAGATAGCTGTTTAGCGTATGTGGTATGATCAGTAAAAAAGTACCCAGTGTATTGCTGTTTTTCATACTAAAAAGGTCCTGCTCACACAAAACTGTATTGTTCAATTCAGAGACCTGTTAGCTGTGAGCAGGTAACACTTCATAATAAGCTAATGTGTATGTCTATGAATCGCAGTTACTGATCTGGATGTCATGATAGTTAACTGTTGTGGCAGCATTGTGTAGCCATAGTCATCCACCTCAGTTATTCACCCAAATACACAAGTGCACACTCAAACTCCAGCATACACAGACATCACAGTCCCTGTACCTGTCACTGAGATGTTCCCCAACCCCATACTAGTATAAGTGCCATTAAGGCAAAAGTGAAGTTTGACACCCCCCCCCCCCCATCCTTGTACTGCTGTAGATGCTAATTTTGCACACAGTTTTAGAGTTATTCCCTGGTGGTTACTGGTTCCTCCCAACCGTTTAGTCCTCATACTGCTGTAGATGCTATCATGGGAGTTGAATCGGTTTATAGTAATTCCTGGTGACTAGTCATCTCCCCCCCCCCACCTCTGCTGCCCATACTACCTTCAATTTCAGTAGATGAGTATGGCTTTTGGCCCTGTTCACTACCACAACTTCATGAGGGCAGAAGCGTTGGTCTACAAGTCCAACTAATTTCCTGAATTGCTTGGCATGTAGATGCCTTTCTGGATGTGGCTGCAGGAGAGATAGCACATGGCTAAGTAGCATATGCCTTTCCTCTGAACTGTCTCATTGGCATTCTACATGATCACAAAGCCAGCCTGATGTGGTGCTGCCCTTCTTCATGCTAGAGCACTGTGCAGCACTGTGTTAGAGGTATTTCTGAACTTACAAATGTCACAGCGACATGTACACTATGGTCTACATGTCACAGTACTTTATGAATTCCCCCAGAGTCTAATGGCTTTGTGGAATCTTCAGCTGTGTTGATGTTATGTCCTAGAGGAATGTACAGTATACCAAGGCATATGGACTTATGCGTACTTATTTTTGTATTTTAAAATAAGGGTTAAATGGTGTGATATGGGGAATGCTGAAATGTGTTGTTATACAGCATTTGTATTGGTGGAATCTTTTCTATAGAAATTATAACCTGATAAGAGGAGTTCCACATCTTTAATGTCAGTTTTCAGCCAGGTTTCAGTAATAGCTAGGGTGCCATGTTTCACTAATAGCGAGGATGTCCCTAGACTGTTGGCTTATCCATGTGTGAAAGTTAATAATCTAGCTTCATATTCTTCTAGGTTTAATATTAAACAGTTTAGACCATGTTTGGTGCTGTTTCTGGTATGGTGCATGCCAGTGAATAAGATTGTAAGAGGGGTTATAGAGGTGGGAGGTTATGGTCTGCATTTCAATGGCAATCACAGTACAATAACAAAATAATTGAGTCATGAAAGGAGTGCAATAGCAGTATTTTTCTGGTTTTGTATTTTGTTTCTAGATTTAGCTGTGTGGGTATAGTTTTGGTATTAGAATGTTTGAACAGGTGCATATAACACATGTTAATTAAGCTACCTTATACTGGGAAGAATGAATGTGTTGAGCTTGTCTGTGGTGATTAAGGCTGGTGGGCTAAGAGTTCAAAGAGTAGTTTTATATGGTAGCATGTCATAAGTGAGAGCGTGAAGAAGGTGGTAAGTAATATTATTAGCATGGAGGGTGCATATAATGTAGTTAAAGGAGAGTTGTTTGAGGCTGGGGTGAACTGAGATGCCCTGCAGACTATAGCTGCAAGTATTATAACAGCATGCAGTGATTCTAGAAGTAAAGATTTGCTGGGTTTTGAGCTGATTCTTTTAGTTTATGCACAATTCTGTGGGAGTGCAAGATAAGTATGGACGATTATACTGGGAGAGTTAACTGGAGGGTAATTGCTGGAGTGTCACTGTATTTGTAAATATATTGGAATAGTTAAGAGCCTATCAGGTTGGATTACAGGTATAGAAAGTTAGGTTGTGAGTGAGAGGTTACAACATGATTTAGTACGATGTTATAGGTGGCGTTATTGAAACGATAATTGTTTTTGAGCTATGAAATTAGGCAGATATGTTGGATGAATGCGCTTGGTTATTGGGGATGAGTAATATGAGGGGTTAAGTGTATTTAAATATAGCTGAGGTGGGGCTGGGTGGGATTTGGGAGTAGGGTAAAAGAGCATAGCAGTGCTCACCCCCACTGGAGCAATGATGTTTCCAAAAAACTATCAGTAAAATGAGAGCATAAACAGGTATGCCCCGAATTTTGTGAGATAGCTAATTTGCAGTAGAGGTAAAGTTTCATTGTGCAGAAACTGAGATAGTATTAGCTAAAATAACTGCAGAAGGGTCTGCAATCATGTTAAAATCTGATGTTAAGTTCTGAGGAATGTATGACATAAAGGAATCACAAGGGTTAAGTTAAATACTATTTGGAGTCTACTCATTGCTGTTGAACTTTTTAAGTGTTTATCAACTTAAATGAGTGATAGAGGTTTAGTGAGAAGCAATAGGGCACCTCCAGTAATGTTTCCATCTTAAGATTATTAACTCAGACTTAGTTAAACATGTTAGTATAAAACAAAAAAAAGGCAGATTTCAGCACTGGATTATCAAAAAAGCCATAGTTAAATATTATTTTAGTATGAAACAAGAAAAAGGCAGCTTTCAGCATTATAGTAGCAAAAAAAAAGAGCTCTGTGAGGTGCTGCCACTAAGAATCAACTCACATGTATCACTGCTATGTTAGGGATCCCTGCTGTGCTTTCTACGTTCTCACGGGAGGTTAGTATGCATGATTCATGTCCTCTTTAGCAAAAGGCTACTTGTAGGAAGGAACTCAGCAAAAACATTTGCTTTCTTCTATTAATTTGTAGCTGAAAAATAGAAAAATAGAATAGAAATGTTACTGTAGAAAATATGAAGTGGTAAGAAGATATATAGGTTAAACAGATAAATAATAATGCAAGGACAAAGATTAATTTGCAAGGCAGAGGCAGTAGATCAGAATAATTTAACATAAAATTGAAAGTGTCTTAGATCCCTATATTGCTCATATCACCATCCAGAGCAACACTAGGCAACCATACCTCTGAAGTCTACTTCATTATGAGTAACACTCCTCGTTTTGGATCTTAAAAACTTGATGTTCCTCAAAGTTGCAAACTGAAAGGGTGTGTCACATTTCAGTGTTAGGAATTTTTTTAAACTGATATCCATGGTAAATAGTACTGAGTCATATTAATTCCTCAGACTTTTTCTAAGTTTAAAGAAGCACATTCTAACCATCTGGTGAACTTCCTAATTGAAGTTGTTAGGAAACTATCTGTAGGTGTTCTACATTTTACCCATTTGTTCCACATTATGAGAGGCAGTGCTCCTCATTCTGAAGATGGAAGGCTGAGAGATAATGTAGGCAGCTATTAGAGACAGCACTTCAATGAAGGGCCAGGCGTTGCTTTAAGTAAGCCTCCTAACAATGCTCAAAAGTGCAGCACAGGTAGAAAATTCTGTTAACAAGAAAGCATAACATAGTGTTCTACAAATAGTAGACCTTCTTAGGGTATGTTGTTTCTGTATAAGACTGCTCTAGATAGCTTACATCATAGGGCTCCATTAAACTTCATTCATTAGCATATCAACATTGCCAATTGTGCTTCAGCAGCAGTCAGATTTCAAATACAAGCACAACTAAAATCATACGGTAGGCCAGAAGTAGTGACAACAGCGATGCCCAGTAGTAAACTATAGGTTTAGCAATGTTTAAAATATTAAAGTATATCAAAGTTCAACATTGTCTTGTACCATAATTCAGTGAACAACGGAACTCTAATAACTTTTGAATGTGTGTTACATTAACAAAGCATCTGAGAAAGGTAACTTGTAGTATAATGCAATCTGATGGAATTTCAAGATTAGCTGCTTGTTTAGAAAGGAGACATACTTAAAGGTTAAAACGCAATAAAAAGGCTAAAATTACATCAGGCAACTCAGAGTTCACTGAATGTAATTCATTTACAGTATGTTCATCAGAACATGGTATGTAAAATTAGTAGGTTGAAACATTTACACACCTCGGATTGTGTAGAACCATGACTCTGTGTAAAGACAGAATTAATCTAAGGGAAATTGTGATTTAAAAATGGTACTGTGTGCTGAAAACAAAGAAACAATATGATCTAGATGGGGGAAGGGGACAACAGCACTATTCTAGAAAAAGACTGAAAAGCTTATGACTTACTATGTGAGTATACTTACATTATAAGAAAAACAAGATAGAAGGAGCTTGCCCACCATCACAAGAGTAATTGTGTTTCCAAAAAATAATCAGGTATGTCCAGACCTTTGTATGGTATTTGTATATACAGGAGGGGGAAAGTTTTAATCTGCAGAGCCTGAAATAGCGTTAACTGAAATAATAGTGGAAGGGTTTGTAACCTTGTTAAAGTCAGATTTAAATTAAACAAAAGGAAAAAAAAAACAGTGGAGTCTGGAGAAAAAACAACAGGGTCTGAGGAAATGTACACCAAAAATTTGTCATGAGGACAGATTAAACACTATGCGGTGACTACTTTTTGCTCTGAAACTTATGCATCTATCAACTTAAAATAATTTTGAAAGGCGGAGAGAATTCTTCAGTTTTCCCACAGCTTTCTTCCTGGCTTGGTAATACTGCCACCACTCAGACTTCCAGTTCTTTGTTGGTGTTGAGCAACCAGTTAATACTTCTTTCACAACTAGTTGGCCTAAAGAGCCTAGCAGGAG
This sequence comes from Protopterus annectens, assembly GCF_019279795.1. Lineage (NCBI taxonomy): Eukaryota > Metazoa > Chordata > Ceratodontiformes > Protopteridae > Protopterus > Protopterus annectens. The sequence continues at coordinate 1,965,473,214 of NC_056733.1, forward strand.
TTTGCCATGCAGTTTGCTACCGCACAGTGTAAATAATGTTTACCCTCTTCTCAGTAAACAAATATGTATAAATACACTAATAATAAATAAATACAAGCCATAAAAGCATAAAGGTAAATAAATGAATTTTACTTTAATAAAGGAAAAAGCAGAAATGCAGAGTAAAATATTCGTAGGATGGCACACAATGAAAATTAAAAGAAAAGGCAATAAAAATAGATAGGATGCAGCAGAAAAAAACCTAACTCCAGATAATTACATTCCCTAGCTACTTTGCTGCTGGAATATTGTCCATGAAAAAGCTAGCTATTCACAAACTGGATTGTTCTACAAGCATCATTAGCAACAATAACATGGCACAGAAACAGCTTTACTATCATTCATAAACTATACTTATGATGGACAAAATCAAGGTGAAACTGTTGCATCCCTAAATTTAGAACTGTCCAAAGCATTTGATAAAGTTCCTCATCCCAAGGTGGTACTCAGATCCAAGGAACTAGACCCCAAATACAGCACAGTGCAATCATCTGGTCTAAATGTTACTTCACCTACAATCTATATGTGTATACTGAACCAACGATCTGTTTGTTCCACAGCAAATAACATTTGCTTTGCCACAAACTGCTATATTAGTAGCTTTACTCTTTAATATATTTATAAACAAAATGCACACGTTCTCTCAACCAGCAAATCCAATCCATTATGGCAGATGACTCAATGCTATTATATGCTGTCCCTTCAATCAAACAGCTCTAAAATAACTTCTAGCATTCTTCTGCAAAAAGGGAATACTGGCTGAAACAATCTAAATTATCCTTAAATGCAAATACAACTAAACCAATGGTATTTCCAACTCCAACTCTTCAACCCACCAATCAGCCAGAACAACTAGAACTGAGTTACTACAAATATAAAACTTCTGGGAGGAATAATAGACAAATAGATCTATGATTCAATCACATCCAACATGCAGTTCAAAAAAACGAATCATAGGAACTCTCTGTAAAGTGAAACCATTCCTAACAGATTATGCACACGAAACTATAGCTCATATATTTTAATGTCTTGTCTCTTACATGCCTCCTCAGTTTAAACTAACCTACAGTCCTCTCAGCTATAGCAATTGTATAATAAAATTGCAAAGTTGCCACTACCTCACATCAAATTACCCATGAACCCAAACTGGAGGTCCCGGAGATCCAAATCATCCTTAACAAATCCAGATATTACTTCTTTGCTATCCCTAGCAATGTCCCCCATACATCATGGAAATTACATTGACACCATATAGGCGTTAAATATTTTCTAGCTGGGTGACTTCAATTACCCATCCAATGACTGTCACACTTACACCTCTTTAAATAGTTATGCTCAGCTTTCCCTAGATTTTTAATACCCATTCAGTGCAGCAAATTGTAAAGTTACCCACTAAAGGTTCTAACATCCTTACCATCCTAGCTCCTACCTGTACTATACCCAAATCTCTCATCCCTGAATAAATCTGACCCAGAGTTGTTCATCTTCCCTGACAGCGTTAGTTGTACTAGTCCATCAACTAGCCTTTAGGGACGTCTCCAGGGCAAACCTACTTCATCTCATACAAGACATAATGCAAAATTCCCAGCATTCCCTTGCCAAGTATACCCAAATGAGAGGGCTCCCTCATTCAGTTCCAACATTTATCAGCATCTGAACAGCTGCATTGAAAAGTGAGGTCTGCCCTAAATAAAATGACAAATTCATAAATGCACCTGTCTGGTGGGACTCCCATATAAGTAAATTTTATAAAAAGGAAGGAAAATAATGTAAAATCAAATGGGTCACCATTCGCTATCTAAACACCACACTGAAACATGCTAACAAGGAGCTAAGAGCAGTAATAAAAATGTAAAGTAGGATTTGAACTTAAGGGTGTCACAGATATGAAAGAAGCTATAAACCTTTTTCACCTATGTCAGAAAATTAAAGACTAATATCCAACCACACATTGAGCTCATCCATTATCATGTTATTTACCCTGATTAAAAGGATATGGTCCATATATAAACAGATGAAATTAGTGTTAACTTTACCCCACTTACCCATATTATTGCCTCCAGCATCCATGAAAATTTAATTTCCCCTGAAATCACTTAAAAACAAGTCATTGCTATGGTACCAGAAAACATACCAGATGGCATTCTCGTTAGTGCCAAGTATGCAATATCAGAACCTCTACTTAAACTGTTCATCCTCGGACTTTCTTGATGGTTTGAGCCTAATGCCTGGAGAACAGCTACTGTGAATCAACAAAAGTGACACTATACAGACCTAGGTAATTATAGGCCCATCACCCTCATGACCCCTATATGCAAAACCATGGACTGCATCATAGCAGAACTCATTTATGTGGACATAGGCAACCTAACCTATCCAGACACCCTAGACACACTGCTTCTATTCACCTGACCAAAGCTTTTGATACTATTCCCCATGCTGGAATTATTGAAAAACTAGACAAGCTTAATGTAAACCCCTTACATTGCCTGCTGGATTGTAGACTGGATATTCAACAGATCCCAGGTTGTGAAAGTTGGTGGTAAACTATCTGAATGTAAAATTATAGTGACTGGATGCTACAGGGATCCATAGGTTCCTACTAGTGTCACCTAGCCATGCATCCTAACCCAGTTTTGTTCCAGAGTTCCTTGTATGCCTATATGGGTAGCGGTAGCTAAGGATTATGGGGTTCCTATTACATTATCGAAAGATAATGTAATTGAACGCTCAGAACTTTGAAACGGCTGTATTTTGAAGATTGCATTGCGGGACCGCAGTACAGTGAAGATTGGGATATTTGCCCTTTCCTCACTGTAGTGTGATCTCAGAGTTTAAATATATATTTAGCGGGGGTGTGGGGGTTGCAGCCCCCTACAATAATAGTTTTGATATGCAGCCATTTTGAAATTCTGCGCGTTTGATTACGTTATCTTTTGATAACGTAATATGAACCCGAATAATGTGCATGTGTGAGGGGGGGGGGTGTTAGTTGAGCATTCATTTATTGTCATCCTCTGTCCATCAGAGACATGGGGTCCAGACTGGGAGTGAATTTGTGATTTCCCATCCAGTAATCAAGGTTTCTTTTGAACAGGATCAGGGATGAACTTTACTTCAGATAGATGGGGAGCTTATTCCATAGAGTCGGGATCCTTTGCAGTGCATATCAGTCACTCCACCAGGTTTATCTATGCTGTAAACAAAGTTCAGGTCCTTAAATGTAGTGTTTCTGGTGTTGTTTAACTTGTGGATGTGCAAGAGATCCATCAGAGCTTGATATGAGAATGCCTTATATGCTAGGCCTACTTTGCTTCCCTGTAACCTGTAGGAGACTGAATAAAGAGAGATAGGTGATTTCAGTAAGACAAGGTATTCGTACCCTGGATTTTCCTGGTGAGGAATCTTTGAGGGAGTTTCAACTGTTACAAGTTCCTGGCTAGATAAATGCCAAAGGGGGCATTGTACTCAATGATGGGTCTGAGTAGAGTGATACTCTTACTTCTTTCGACCTGAATTCCATGCCCTTGTTATGTGTTAGGAAACATGGAATGATTTTTCCTGCTATCTTGGATGTGTGTTGGTTGAACAGCAGATTACTGTCAACGTATGTTCCCAGATCCCCAGCTATAAGGTCAATTCTTAGGGGGGGTTTATCCATGAAGTAATTAGCTTGCATGGACACTTTCCCAAAGGGACTATAATGCATTCTTTTGCATTGAGTTTTAAACTGTGACATTCATACCAGTTATTTATTTGGTTGTGTTAGACCGTCTTGCAGTATGTTGGTATCATAGGGGGAATCATACCTCTCAACTGTCCAGATTTTCACAGAATGTCCAGATTTTTGACTCATATTTTTTGTCTAATCCTCATAAAATTTGTGATTTTCTGGATTTTTGTGGCAAATCAGTGAGGACTGAATTCACTAAATAATGGCATGTATTTGCATTTCAGACTTCATATCCTTCAGAAAAATGCAAGGTAACACAAAACATTAAATTCTAGCAACTTTCCAAATCTGTGAGAGCAGTATTTAAAATCTGTCCATATTTTCAGAGCCTTTCCCCCCATTTTCTTTGGCTTTGTCCAGATTTTTTGTGCTGAGAAGTTGAGGGGTATGGGGGGATTCTATGATTGCTCCCAATTTATAGTCCAATATTTTCAGTTGTATTGATGAAGTCCGGGAAATGCTGTGTGTGTGTATGTTAGTGGCAGTGTACATTTCCCAGTGTACAGAGTAGTTAAATTCTCCCACAAATAAGGTATTTGGCTGGATGATGAGCCCTCTAGTAGAAATGCGTAAGGGGTTTAAGCTTTGTGGGTCATAGTCAGTGACCTGTAGCTGGCCAGTACATGAATAGGCAACCTTGTCTTTAGAGACTTGGACGTGGATGAACTCCAGGGCATCGTCCTGTTTAACTAGCCTAGAGTTGTAGTTACTGCTAACATAGATTGAAGCACCTCCACATTTAGCCTCTGTCTGTCTGCTTTTGTTCTTACTGTGTGGAAGATACTGTGGCCTTCCACTGCTGTCATACTTTCTGTGGTTTTAAACCAAATCTTGGTAACAGCACACATGTCTACATTAAGCAGAGTGAGGAGAGCTTGTTGGCTGTGGAGTTTCTTGTTTAGGGGTCCTAGCATTGATCAGTAACAGTTAAGGTTGCTTTGAGTATTTTTTGCTATGTTTGTATTTTGCCATTTTGACATTGCCTAAAAAGACTGTAAAGGAGTGTTTAAAGTTTTAGTCAACATTCAAAAGCCCGGATGGTATGTGTAGGTGCAGACCATCCTTGGCAAAGCAAACTGGTCAGTTAACCATATCCACCCATGCTGATAGAAATTGTATTCACCTGGAGTGACACCAAAAACTAAGCTAATTATTAAAATTAATAATTTTATGTTAATACTCTGTGATTATCCTTGGTGAAGGTTATGACAATAAGAGGTACTGCCAGCCATGCCAGGAAAAGTGGGGTAGTGGATTTGTAATATATGCCAGCACAGCTAGAAGGACTTTTATAAATAATTATATGTAATTTGTAAATCAAACTGATTTGTACGGATGCTTATTCTGAAAATGCATTTTTTCAGCTTTGCTTGTATTGAAGAGTATCAACAGTGTGCCCTGCTTGAAGGAAAAGAAATGTACATGTATTATCGTAATTGCATTAAATGTATAGATTGTAACAACATATACTGGAAGGAGTGAGGTTGATCCACCTGATTTTAAAATATATCTCAAATTAAATTACGTTATGAGTTAAGTCATAAAGATTTTATCCCACAGTTTTGAATGGAGCCAGAGCCACAATATCTGAGCTATTGAATAGGTTGTACCTCCTGTATGAAGAGTGGAATGGTTTTATGGTTTTGTGACTTCCAGCAGCTGCACCACATCTGAGCAATGCCATGTCTGTGTGTATTGTATCACATAGGTGCTAAAATCCTGGTAGCTTCTAGTGTTGTTATAGCATGGGAGACAGAGTCAGATGACCAGATATATGTGATGTCATTCTGTACAGAAATAATGTTGTATTATTAGGGGAGAGTGAAGTCTCAGGAACATTCTGTATTCTGTCTTGGATCTGGCAAAAAGGACCACCCACATATTATTTATTGTTAAGTATATTTAAACATGTCATTGTGGTGGGTCCTTTTTTAGAAAACATTTAAGTTTTGAGAGTATGTGCACATATTTATTCGGTAATAACTCTGGCCACTCCCAAAAGCCTTGCTGTTTGGTCAAAATTACCATTTGTATTAATATTAATTTCACTTAATATAAATCGGTACTCTTGCAAGAGCCTTAGGTAGCTGGCTTTGTAGTGCCTGGTGGCAGTAATAACGATCTTATAGTCTGAGCAGAAGGGGGCATAGCTAGTAAACCTGTGTCAGCGTTTTCCAGGTGTGTGTGTGTGTGTGTGTGTGTGTGTGTGTGTGTGTGTGTGTGTGTGTGTGTGTGTGTGTGTGTGTGTGTGTGTGTGTGTGTGTGTGTGTGTGTGTGTGTGTGTGTGTGTGTGTGTGTGTGTGTGTGTGTGTGTTAGCTACTTGGAGCAGAGACATGAAGCACTGGTTTCACAGAGAGGGTGCTTGAGGACTTGGCTTGGGCACTCGGCTGAGGACATAACCATACAGCAGTACCAGTGGAGAGCCTTACTGGGGACCTGAAGGATGACAGATAGAGAAATCCAAACTCCTGACTGAGTGTGTTTCCTGTGTGCTCTCATGGCAAATAGTGCTTGATGCAGAGAGGTCTGCATCTGGAAATACTGAGTGCATCCATTTGTATTCCAAATGAACTTCCATCTCCAGTCTCAGTGGTGACGATTCAGGCTCCTTGATTATTGGCCCAGCATGTGGACGTCACAAAGGTAGAAAGCTACCTATCTGTGATGCATATTCAAGGAGATCCATAATGTCTCTTTTCATTTAGTCCCGTGAAGTATGCCTCAGGTCATTTACACCCATATGAACTGTGATAGAATCATATTTGTTCTGTGGTCTTTCCCTGTTTGACATCCAAGCCATTATCCCAGAGGTGTGGATGATAGTTTGCTGATGACTGGGTACTCTTATCTGTTTATCCTCTGAGTCTAAGCAGCTCCATCAAGGGTTGGAATAGGCAAATAACTGATCTCTTGAAAATGGTCTAAAGTTAAATACAAAAAAGTGCAGCATTCTAGTACCATTCTGGTGCCATTCTAGTGCCATTCGAATACTTATGTGGACAGCTCTCTGTCTCTCATTCGATCCTCATGTTTGCACCATAGTCAGGAAATCCTTCTATCTGACCCAGTCAATTATTAAGAGAATATCTGTAAGAGTCAAATAAGTCAAATAAGTCAAATAAGTCATCCTATCACTGTATTCTTCCCATAACAGGATCATAGGATAATAGGAGGCTACTAGGCTATTGGTCTTAAGGTCTCTACAAGTCTGGGCATGTTATACCCTTGTTCCCTTATGGAGCAAGAAATATATTCTATGTTTGCATCTGAATCTAAGAATAGCACCAGCTGCTCCTGTCTAAGAGGGACATAGGTGACACCCTCAGTGTAAGTTTATGATTTCCTATTCAATTGTCCCATCAGACCCGTTAAGAATGCAGTGTCCTCTTTGATGCATATAACTCAATTGCAAAGGCCACAAAGATTTGTAATTAAGAAAATTAAAAGTCTTGTATCCTTCAACTAGCCCAAAAGATTTGCAGATTCTTCTTGTGCTCAGTCATTTACCAACTGCTCCAGGTGACCTATGTCTAGCTTTTCAAGCAAAGAAATACTCAATCCTGTTTGCCCTCCACTTTCTTTGTAAAACAATTGTCTCTGCAAATACCAAAACTAGAGACCAAAACCTACACCAAAACAAACAATAAGCACTGGAAGGATACCTTTTTAGCACAGTGTATTCCTAGACAATGGAATAAGTTGCCACTATTGGTTTTAAAAAGTACTTAGAAACAACGAACACAAAAACTAAGTAAAAATATATGAAGAGGATCACCAAAGGAACACTGCAGCATTAAATCCAGAAAATTTATTGAATAAATGTAAGCGCTTTTGTCAAAATCACAAATCACAAGACTTCATCAGAACAAGAACAAACAGAAAATGTCATATTTAAATACCCTAACCTTTACAGCCATTGGTTGACAAAGCAAACATAATTTCCTGTAAAATAATTAATCAGTTTAAAAAGACAGCAAAACATAATCACAGTAACTGCCCACTACAACACATCAATTGCCACCTACCAACCACATAGACATTAATGTAGTGTGTATTGAAGTATGATTTAAAACACAGATCTTGAATAAAATCACATAAAAAAAGCTGATTTTAGTTTTAATACAGAACTAATGGATAACATGTCATTGAGCCCAGGTGGTTGATATGCATTTAATTTAATCTGGCACTTGAGCTCTAAATATTCAAGGAAGTCATCATTTAAATATGGTATTTAAATATGGCATTTAAATATGGTATTTAAATATGGCATTTTCTGTTTGTTCTTGTTCTGATGAAGTCTTGTGATTTTGACGAAAGCGCTTAACCTTTTTCAATAAATTTTCTGGATTTAGTGCTGCAGTGCTCCTTTGGTGATCCTCTTCATATATTTTTACTTGGTTTTAAAAAGTACCTTTAAGATTTGTCTTGAAGACTGGATGGATAGTGTCACATTTACACCATGCTTATTATGTAAGACCTTGCTTGATTTGGAAGATAAGCAGAATTAAGTGCTTGACAAGGGTGGCAAGAACTTTTAAGTTTGTCTACTTAAAGGCATATATGGCTAGGCATCTTATGGTCACTGAGATCACTTGCCTAATATTATGTTTTTTTTTTTTTCCAATGCCCTCATTCCTCACTTCAATTAGCAGTAGGAATTTTTTCCTAATGGCAGAATACATTGTCTCGACTATTTATATTATATCAGGTTTCCACTACAAAAGAGAACAGTGATGATTTAATGATGCGTTCATTTTAAGATAATGGAATACTAAACCAACATTTTTGGTCTATTCACATTATGCATGTGATATGCCTATACAAAGTTAAGAATGGGAAATATTCTATGGTCTGCCATGTCTGTTGCTATACAGCTGCTTTTCTACAGATTTTCCATTTCCACCAGGTGGATAAAGAAACACTACATCTCTTTTAGTTGAGCTGCAAGTCATTGTAACTGAAATGTCTAAACAAGCTAACACTTCTAAGATCGAGATATCACTGTTGAAAATCACGCAAAGTACAATGTACAATTATTTATGCAAGAAGGTATGACTCCCACTGTATTCCCCGATGTTAGAGTTCTACTCTCACACCCTGGTTTCTATGGATGCTGCCATTAAGTTCAGACAAACGTGCAGAAAAAAAGAAATGTATCTCTCACCACTAACTGTTCTCAGTCATGCTACTTGACACTACAGTACAGTATCAGCAACAGCAAAACAAGCTCTTACATACTGAGACATTGGCGATCTCTCAAAGGAAGCTCAGAAAAGCAATGCTTTAAAAAACCACAACAGAGCACACAAAAATCAATAATGGTCTTCTTCCCTCCACTCCCTGCACTGTGCTGCAATGTCACACTGACTTTGGAATTGCAATACAAGGGTATCACTACCATCCAAGAGAAACAGTATTTCCTCATACACTTCTGGAATGGTCCCATTCCTATCTGTACTCATGCCCTTTCTTCCATCTTTAGCATGTATCCTCAGTGCCAGTCACCTAGTATCCCCAAAAAATATGAGGAAACAGCATCATGCATTTTCTCTTCTCTGCCTTAGCGTGCATAAATTATCCTGACTTTCTTTTATAGTCACAAAATTACTAGTCAGTGCATTATTTTACAAAGTATATTTCACTATTTCTGACTTTTTGACTTCTTCCCTCTGCATGACAGCAAGATCTGGACAGAGAAGTCTGGATGAGTCATCTCCAGAGGCTTATACAATGGAAAGATAAATTCATCATCTACTGGATGTTGTCTTACAGCTAGGTGCCAAATAGCATGAGGCCTTGACACTTTCCTATAACCTCTGCAGTGTATGATCTAGTCAGGTTATTATTTATTTATTTTATTTTATGTTACATTTGTTGACAGGAAGTGTCCGACTGAGCTAATGCCCTTTTCAGGGGAGGCCCGATAAGAAAAACTCCAGAACATACAAGAATTTCTAGAGTGATATTCAATAAGTTACAAATCCCATTCAATAGTTGCCAGAATTACACAATAATATAAACTTAATTAGAATAACAATTACATCATAAGAAACAAAATGTTAAAGTTTGTAAAAATATTAGGCAATCTAGAGATAAATAAGGAGAACAAAGAAAACTTTTGTGAGTTACATAGAAGGAAACAGAATGTAAACAGGTAAACAGGATTAGTTTGGTTGGTTATGGTCAGGAAGGGTTAATGCAGTGGCAGGTCCAGTGTTTTTTGAAGTATTCTTTGGTGGTTAGTTTAAATTATTTAGGAAGTGTGAGGTTCCTTATTTCTAGTTGGAGTTTGTTTCATGCAATGGAAGGGTGGTAGCTGTATAAGTTGCACCCTGTCTTGGATTTGGGTTTATATACAGTTAATAGGTCTTGGTTTGCACTTCGGAGTTGTCTGATAGGGGAGTAGAGGCAGATGAGGGATGATAGTGCTGGGCAGAAAGTCGGCTGCTTTCGGATGGTATGTGTGATTTGGAGCATAGATTGGAGCAACAGGTGTGGAAATTTGAGCCAGTTCAGGTATTTTAGGGAGCGACAGTTCTGGGATTTATATGTATGTTGAGCTGCAAATCTGGCAATCTTGTGATAGGATGATTCTAGTCTGGTAAGTAGGGAGGAGTTCAGATTTGTTAGTATTTGGGAAAAGTAGGTTAAGCACGGTAGTAGGTAGGTATGAGAGAGAGTAACCCTAGCATCAGGAGTGAGAAATTTGTTATTCCTGTACAGAAGCCCTAGTTTCTGGTGTCTTTTTCTGATGCAATTGTTAATGTGTAGATCAAATTTGAGTTGATCGTCAATGGTAACGCCAAGAAGTTTTGTGCTACATTCTACTTCTATAGGGGTATTGCTTAGGGATGTGATGGAGGAGGTAGGTTTGATGTGGTTGACAGATTTAGGTAGAAAAAGTAGCAATTTTGTTTTTTAGGGTTGAGGATTAGTTGGTTATTTGTGACCCATTTCTCTACAGATTTAAAGGATGTCTGGGTAGTAGTTAGGAGTTCAGAGGGTGAGTTAGCAATAGTGATGACTGGGGAGTTATCTGCATATTGGGCAATGATAGATTGAGGACAAGAGGAGTGAAGTGAGTTAGTGAAAATATTAAAAAGTAAAGGTCCTAGTATGGATACTTGGGGGACACCTGTTCTTACTGGAAGGGGGGTAGATAGTGTTGAATCCCATCTCACTGACTGCTGCCTATCAATGAGGTAGCTAGAGAACCAAGAGACAGTGCTGGGGGAGAAGTTAAGGTCTGTGAGTTTGTTTTGTAGCAGAGAGTGAGAAACAGTATTGAAAGCCTTTGATAGGTCAAGGAATAGGCAAAATATGAGTTTATGATTATCCTTGGCTAGAGAAATAGTGTTGAGGAAGGATAGTAGCGCTGTGATGGTGCTATGCTTGGGACGGAAAACCTTGCTGTGTAGGGGTGAGCAATTTACCCTGTGTGAGATCATGCATAACTTACTTATGTATGCATTTCTCGAGGACTTTTGAGAGAGGAGAGATGATAGTGATAGGTCTGAAATTAGAGATTTCTGTGGAGTTACCTCCTTTGTGTATAGGGAGAGTGTAGAATTGTTTCCAGATAGATGGAAGTTTAGATTCAGAGATGGAGCAATTTATTAGGATAAATATAGTTATGACAAGGGAGTGTGCAGCAACTTGGAGAAAATATGGAGGGATATTGTCTGCAGACACTGATGGTTTGAATTTAGCAAGTAGAGTTTCGATGTAGTTAGTGAGAACATATTTGAAAGTAAAGGAGTTAAGTGTTAGCAGTTGGGGAAGATTCACAGAGGTTAGAAGGGTTACTGTTAGAAGAGTTGGGGTCAAATAGTTTGGAGATGGATTCAATGAAATAGGTGCTAAATGTGTTAGCAGTTTCTTCAGGTGACTTGTCAGGACATGGGTTTGGTGAAATTGGGTTGCCAGGATGTAGACTCTGGTTTATAGCATTCCAGAATTTCTTTGGGTCAGATTTTAAAGTTGTTGGAGGGTTATAATAGAAATATTTTTTCTTTGTTGATGAGATTTTTTGTTTTATTTCTAAGTTCTTTGTACTTTTGCAAGTCTGCTGGAAGTTTGGAATGCAACCATATTTTCCAAGCCCTACCTCAGGTTTTCATAAGGGTATGGGTGTGTGTAGATAACTAGGGTGAGATTTTTGTCTTTGTCCATACTTTTCTTGGTGGGGATAGAAAATTTAAGATGCCAATGAAAGTTAAGTTGAAGGCTTTTACTGCATCATCTAGTGGGAGCTGTTTAAGGAAGTTCCAGTTAATTCTAGAGAGTAGGGGATTAAACATGTCAGGGTTAAAGTTGGAACGCTTGTGGCAGGTGATAAGCCAATGTGGTTTAGAGAGATGGGTTATATATCTGAGCACTTTTATAGGAGAATGGTCACTCAGGGAGTCTGGTAGTGTTTCTGAATTATGGCATTTGCTGAGATTAGAAACAAGCATCCAGTCTATCAGTGAGCTCGAGGAATGAGGAAGGATAGTAGCGCTGTGATGGTGCTATGCTTGGGATGGAAAACCATGCTGTGTAGGGGTGAGCAATTTACCCTGTGTGAGATAATGCATAACTTGCTTATGTATGCATTTCTCGATGACTTTTGAGAGAGGAGAGATGATAGTGATAGGTCTGAAATTAGAGATTTCTGTGGAGTTACCTCCTTTGTGTATAGGGAGAGTGTAGAATTGTTTCCAGATAGATAGAAGTTTAGATTCAGAGATGGAGCAATTTATTAGGATAAATATAGTTATGGCAAGGGAGTTTGCAGCAACTTGGAGAAGGGTAGGTTGAGAGATTAGTTGTGTAAATCCGTAGAAATTTATATACTGGGAGAGTTTGGAATGCAAAGGTTCAGCCAATTAATGTTTATGTCCCCAAGAAGGATAGTTTCTTTAGGGATATTTTGGGAGAGATATAAAAGTATATTTTACAATAGGGAATGTTGTCCCCTTGTGGGATGTATATGGCTACTACTGTTATGATAGTATAGTCATTAAGTTTTAGATTTGCTACCAATATCTCTGCAGGTGTAAAGGAGAGAACTGATTGCTTAGGATGGGATAGAGTGAGGTAATTAGAGTAAACTATGGCAATACCACCACCTTTTTTTTTAAGTGGTCTTGGCGAAGTATGTTGTAACCAGGAGGGAGAATATTTTTATCCTAATTTTGGGGTTTAAACCAAGTTTCAGTTACAGAGATAACATCTGGAGTATTATGAGATACCCAGGCATGAAACTGGCTTAGTTTGTTCAGGATACTTTGAGTATTGATAGAATAGAAATAAATTTGTTTATGCGATATAGATGTTTGGCTAGTACTGGGGGTGGTATTTACTACAGTGGTAGAGGTGGTAGTAGGACCAGGGTTGGGGTGTATGTCACATGATAGGAGCAAGGTTCTTGGAAAATTGTATGGCTTCATTTTTAGTGGGTAGATGTTGAGGTATTTTGACTTATTCTTAGATGTAAGAAAGTAGGAAGGATTTTTATTTTAGGGAATAGTAAATTATTAAGAAAAGTAATTATGATTCCAAGATTCTTTTCACTGCCTGTCCTTATAAGAGTAACTACTCTAATTATGTATATTTTCCTAGAGTCACTCCATTAAACTCTAGCTGCTACGTACCTATATGCCATTTAAACAATGTCAGGTTTTGCTGATAGGTAGCTTCCTCCTCTGTTCTTTTGCACCACAATGCGCTGTTAGAAAACAGTCTTTCTCTTCACCACAGCTTTTTCACCACTGTGCTTTTAGGAAACATCATCATTCTATTCACTCCAGTTTATTATGTGACAAAGAGTTGTTAAACCAAATCAGTTCTAACAGAAAGCCATGCAGCTCTGCACTGAATGTAAGATTTTCTCCAGATGATTTGAATCTAATTATCATTAATTCTTCCAGTAAGCCAGACGGTTTCTTGATCACTTCAGCAATACAGTCTCTATCACTGCACCTTTTACTTTTACCAGTCTACCACGTAGTAGTCTGAGGGATTATAATCGGAAGAGAAAAGAAATTCTGTTTCTTTTTATGTCTTTTTACAAACTGATCTCTTACCTCTTGCATTCCCCTAGTCTGCCCCATTACCAGTAAAGTCAGAACAACAGCTCGAGACCATTACTCTAAGTACTTCGCTCCCCTGATAACTAATACTACCCCAACACTACCCTCAAATGAGACTTCAGAATGGTCAGCCTCATGTAATTATACAATGAAACCTTTAAATCTATCCACAAAATTTCCACAGTTGAGTCTGTATACGCAGCCGGCAACACTAAGGATTTTGTTTAGTAGTGTCCAGTAGAATCAAGTACAAATACACTAGGAAATTCAAAAATAAAACACCCTTATTGTCGGTTAATATAAACGAACTGTATAACAAAAGGAAGTAATTAGAAAGTAAGATTAGAACTCCCTAGGATGTTAATAGTATTAAAAAACCTTAATAAGAAACTGAAGGCTGTTATTATAAGGACTAGCAAAGCATCACATGAACTGGTAATAGCATTTGAGACAAAGGATAACTACAAGTCCCTTATTCAGCTGTATTAAAAGCTAAGAAATAAATTATAACTTTGTACTGAACTTTTCCACAATGGAGCCACCTCTCAAATCCAAATGACACTGCAAACATTCTGGCAAACAAACTTACTGACAACTTCTCATTTGAAAGTCCCTTCCTAACTCCAGTCATTCCTGAGTCACTCCCACTCCTATCATTACCAGGGAACATGGCCTTCAGATACTTTCAAAGACAAAAGACACATTTTCCATGAGTCCAGATAACATACTGGGTTATTTAATTAGTAGTGTCATACACATATTCATAGAACTCCTCTTTAAACTACCTAGCCTAAGTCTAGCTACAGTCTGCCTGCCAAATCCTGATGCACTGCTGTGGTGTTGCCCTTTCAAAAGGTTGTAACAACCACAGACTCTGAAAGCTATAAACTTATTAGCCTTACGAGTCAGATCTGCAAAACCATGGAGGACATCATCACCAGCCTCTTAAATCATAATATGAAAAATCTTGTTAGGCTCGGCCAACAACAAAACTTTTTAGTGGCAAGAATAGAGTTAGAGCTGGGGTCAGTTATATATTACATAAGGCTAAGCAAGGCTAAAAGAGGCAGCACTGGTTAAATTGTTGGCATATTTCAAGCATATTTTGTTTCTTTATTTATTTATACTTTGTTGACTAGGTTACTCCCACTCACCAGTAGGCTCGTTTCAGAGGAGGCCTAAGCTGGTATTCATATTAACTAAGGGAAGTTTGACAAGGCACCAAAGAACTTCCCTTTCTCTTTACAACAAGTGCCACAGTATATTTTAAATCCAGCTGAGATGCCACCAACTCAGGCATATGGGATCTAGGTTTAACATCTCATCCATTAGACAGCATAGTCATCTTCAAGCAGCAAAGGTGACTTTGCTAACTGGTCGACAGCTGTTATTGTAGCTTTATGTATATGGATTGGGGGAATAGGGCAAGGGTTGTTACACAGTGGGGGAGTACAGCAATGGTTGTTATGGAGTGGGGGAGTACAGCAAGGGTTGTTATGGAGTGGGGGAGTACGGCAAGGGTTGAAGTTCAAGTTAAAGTTACATTAAATGTCAGGACCGGGTTAGCCTAAGTAGGCAATGTGAGTCAAAATTTAGGCTTAGATTACTCATGTATCTTACTCACTCAATTACCCAAGAAGTAAAATTTGTAGGTTACAGTATTCAAGACCAGGGCTGATACTGTACTGATTGTTAGGACTGTGCTAGGCCCAGGAAAACAAAATGACTGTGTATCTGCTAATTTCAGTTCTGTTCCTAGCCACATGCTCTAAGTGTATAGATTTATTTATTTATTTGTTTGTTTTAAGGAATGCAAGTATTGTTATAGTGGATATGAGGAATTAGTTAGGTATGCACATTATGTAAACCCACACTTTCAGTCATGCTGTCTCTTTATGCCTAAATTTAACTTACCACAAGCTGTCAGAGTGCAAGAGTAGTGCTAGGGTGAGAGTCAGTCATTTACTGAGTCTGAAAATTGGTCAACATTCTTGGAGAGAGTGAAGATAAAGTAATATACTTAGTTTGAGTAAACTTGTAGCACTGCTGATTAAAGAACTTGTAAGTGAGATTGTTATGGGTAGGAATAGGGAGGCACATGTCTAACAATATCTATTTAAAGGCCTTAAAATGAGCAACCTATGATAAGAAATAGTGAAATGCATCTATATAAAGGCCTCAAAGTGAGATAGTTATGGGTAGAAATAAGGATGTACATTCACAACGCCATCGATTTCAAGGCCTTATATTAAGTTGCTAACACACAGAGATAGGCTGCCAGGCCCAGATACAGTCCTAAATCTGCCTATTTAAAGGCATTAAAATAAAATGGTTAGGGGAATGGATAGGGATCATTTTTATTTTAAACATGGAGTTATTAAATGTGGGAGAGCATTAAAGTGGACATATTGGAGGAAGCCCTTCGAAAAGTAACTGTTTGTGCCCACCTGGGATATACTTATCAGATGTCAAGGCAAATGTAGATGACTTTTTGTTGACCAAGTTTGTTGATGATTACAAGTTGGGGGTCAATCACTGACTCCCCAAATGATGTTGATATCCTACAAAAATGACTAACGCAGACTAAGGCTGGTGTCAGAGCCATGGTCTCAAACTAAAGGCAAAGAGATGCATAACAATACCCTTTGGGAAATCAAATACCCTAGGAAAATGCAATATTGATAGCACCCCACTAAGAGTGGACCCAGTGGTGAAAGATCTGAAAAGGTAATCTGAACTTTGACCACCATGGGTCCATGGTGGTGAGGAAATCATAATAAGTGGCTTAGCTTATAAGTAAGGCATGGCAACCAGATCTAAATATTTGAAAGTACCACTGCACTGAGTCCTCATCAGAAGAGTAATCAAGTGCAGTGCACACCTTGGCATGTACCTCAACAGGCACCTACAACAGTTGGTACATCCTCCGACGTTCCTCACCAAAAAATACAGGGTAAAACAAACATTTCATAAGCAAGCTGATTAAACGCCCTATGACTGTATTCAGTTGTTGCATATTCACAAAACTAACATACAAGGGCTACCTGCTCCAAAGATCTAAACCTGATCTCTGACATGAATAGATCATGTTGGAGAGACAGATGTGTGTCCCAGAGATTGCCCCTCTTCTGGAATAGTCTTCCTATTCATGTGAAGCTGAACCCTTCCCTGATCATCTTCAAGTGCAATCCAGACCAATGGATGGGAAATCACAAATTCACACATGGGGTGGTGCCCATGTCCCTTATGGACAGAGGCAGTCTATGAAAATGGTGAAAACCTCACTTGTTGACCCTTGTTATCTTTCCCCTACTGATAGAAAATTGGATAAAATCTGAGTAAAATTGGTTATGCTTGTAAGGGTACTTGAGCTGTTAACCTAATAATCTCTTATGAACCTTTAAAAGCTATACATTAGTTTTACTTCATGCTTATTCATTTTTTAAATTATCATTGCTAGTTTCTTTAGTATATTCCTGTATGGAAAAACCTTCCCAATTAAACACCAAATTAATTTTCTTTTAATACAGCTGTCATAGTAACAGAAGAAAACATACATGCACCCAGAAAAAAAAAGATGATATAAAATAATTTAAATTCAAGATAGTAAAACGTAATCAACAACAGTAAAGGAACAAATTAAAGAAAAGTAGCTCCGATCTTTATTTGGTTTCATTCTGTTTCTTTAAATAACAGGCAGAAATATAACATAGAAATATAGAAAGGTATTATGCAAGTAATAAGTATAAAAAATGGAGTAAAAGTAAAACATTAAGCAATAAAATAAATTAGAGACATATTTTGAATGCAGATTTTTCTCAGTAGGAGCAGTTGCTCACAAATATATCCCAAATGATAATTCAAAATTCAAAAAGTAATAACAATACAAACAATAATTTAAGAACTACACCTTATTTTACTTAGATTTTGTTGCAATTGTTAAAAAAACATAAAACAAGAAATAAGTTAAATGATGGCCTTTTCTATTTCATTGTGTTTCTTCAGTATTTTGATAGCAGAACATGTGCACAGATTATAAAAGATATACTTTTGCTGTCTCTGGAGATTTACAATAGATATACATCTGGTTATTCCATTTAGTGAAAAGAGGTATTTTTACACTCTTGATGAGTATCTCATTCCTGTGCATTTGCAAAAAACTAGCTGCTGCATTTGGAATACTAGATCAATACAGTGATAAAATTTACAACTTTTTTTTATTTTTGCTGTCAGGCAAGCAATAGATAATTTATTTCACCATTAACAGCTGTTGCCCAGGACACATCGAATACAGACAGCATGCTGAACTTTCACATCTCTTCCTTCAGTCCAAATGTCCTATGAACAAACTTGAAGCCATCAAAGCCTTAACAAATGAATTTGACACCAGTTCAAAACTGAAAATGTTAATTTGTAAGCTACCTTGAAATTCAAGGTCATCAGTCACCTTAAAAGAAATAAGCTCCATAAACTATCTGCCTAAATAGTACATAGAATACAGTAAGATCTGAAACCCAGACACATACTTTGATCCAACAAGCCTGTGACATCAACAAACTACCCTACTTTGAAATATGCTAGGCCGTTTCCTAAAATAGCTTTTTGTTTCTTAATTTTCTTCTCTGGTAGTCTGTCTTATCAATGGCCAGGATGGCCAGCAAACCCTTCTTTTTATGAAAAATGTTCACATCAGATGGTCCATGCTTTTTCAAGTGCACATTACTATTGGGAAAGACACTTGAATACATACGTGATGTAATTCCTTTTATAGGACCAATATAGGTTTTGCAAATACTTGAGCTTTTGAGGTGGCATGAGACATTCATCAGGATTATTTGTGTTACGATTTCCTTGAGTAAGTAGGTGGACATTTCAGTCTGACTTGAAAAGAAGGAGAGTTCCAACTGCGTGTCTTGTGTATGGCCAGGGGTCAAAAAGTAGTTGTAAGCTGGGAAAAATAGTATAAAGAAGGATTGTTAGCCTTAACTCATGATTCTGTGATAGCAACTAAATCAGGCTTATGCAAGGAAATAAAGGCATTCATGTAGTCAGTTTTGTTTCTTATACTTTATACATTGATTAGGATACTTGAGAGTGGAGCTGGACCTGGATGAATTTCGATAATATCTCAAAGAAGGAGCAGGAGTAAGCCTGGTGAAAGTTTGTAAAGAAGCAGGTTATTAAATGATAAATAAGTATAAATAGAGAAAAAGACAGAGCCTTAGATGAAAGGCATTACTTTTGTCGAAAAGCATTTTTGTCAACAGCTGTTTAATTAGTACAATTTTGTTGACTAAACAGATGGTTGACTCCTATCAACAAAAGAAGCAGGTGAAAAGATTTTGGGGGTTGAAGAATATGTCCTTTTCCCAAGAACTGTGTGATCTCAGGTTCACTTCAGAATGTCAAAGTTTGAAAAATTAGAATTTCATATGGTCAAGACCATATGATCGAACTTTTAAATCTTCGAACATTCTGAACGGAAATCTCAATACAGTGCAGAATGAGAAATTTTCCCTTTTCCTCACTGTAGTTTGATCTCAGAGTTGGTATATTTAAATAGCAAGGGGGGGTGCAGGGGGGCTTGTTCCCCTGAAAAAATGTTGAGGAACATGGCTTTGTGTTCTTTTTGCATTCATTTCAGAATTTCAAAGTTTTAAAACTTTGATCATATGGCCTCAACCATATGAAATTCAAAGTTTTCAAACTTCAATGTTCTGAAGTGAATCCGTCATCTCAGAGTTAGAATATATAATTAACAGGGGGTGTGGGGGGGGTGTTTTAATTTTTCATGAACCGAAAATAGTACTCAGCGTATGCTTAGTAGCGTGTTGACATGTATAATTTCGATCATTTGGTGCTGACATTAATCACATTGATAGTGTAATTTGATAAAGGGTAAATAAATCCATAGATATATATAAATATGTTTATAGATATAGATATAGAGATACAGATACACACACACACACACACACACACACACACACACACACATATATATATATATATATATATATGTGTGTGTTATTAACTGAAGTAGTTGGAATGATAAGTGTGACAGAACATGCAAACAGAGGGAAGATGGAGGATATGTATGGTAAACTGAATGAAGATAATATAACATAGTATTAAACAGAACTGGGTGAACTATGAGTGGGGACTACTTGAAATAGTGAGTGATATGGTATGTATTGTTTGTACGGATATTAATATTTATTAGCAGGAGGAGTAAAAGTAGGTAGTTATGAAAAAAGTTGAGTGAATTGTGTGGTAAAGAAGAGAAACATACACAGTGATGCGTGTTAATGCTAGAAAGGAGACAAAGCTAGGAAGGAGGAGGAATGCTGATAGTTGTTTAAATGCGAGAGTGGAAACTGGAATGGGTGTCTTTAAGGGGGTGGTGTTATATTAGATGAAGTGGGTATAGAAATGCAGAAATAAATGTTCAGAACTGGGAGGTGTCTTGGGAATTGGGGTGGGATAGGAGGGAAGAGGGCCAGAAATCATATTTTGTGAGAGTCAATCAGCCTGTAAACCCTCAGTAAGAAAATTCACTGGTAAAACCGAAATATAATGCAAGTTTTATGTTCCAGAGAAAATAAGAGAGAACTATATTTTAAAAATAATATATATATATATATATATATATATATATATATATATATATATATGTATATATATATATATATATATATATATATATATATGTATATATATATATATATATATATATATTATTATTATTATTACCAGAATTAATTGATTAAATCAAATGGGTTGCTCAGCTGAGTTAAGTATTTATAAATAGTTTGATTCAAACACAGAAGTTCTTTAAGCACTTGACAAATGGAAGGAAAAGTAGATGAAGACTGTAAAATGTCACTTGCAATTTTATAAGTCTTGGCAAGGCCAGGCAGTTAAGAAAGAGTTTAAAACTTCCAATTACATTTGAATCTATACAGAAGAATGTTTGCAGCTTTAAGTACCTTGTGCAGCTATTTATTTATTAGTTGGACCCTGACAAGTGATGCATTTGCTCCATTAATGCATTCCTGACAAATTCAGTTTGTAGTGAACTTCCATGCTGTTTTGTTATCATAATATCCAAAAACAAAATGGAAGTAGTACTGGAATTTAACACAAAAATCAGTCCCCATTAGTTTTTTGTTTAAGTAGCTGATAAAAATCAGATAATTCATTGGTTTCTTCTTTGCAAAGCATGCAAGTCATCTAAACACCGTTATATCATATGATAAATTGTAAATCCTCGATGAACCCCATATAAAGGCTGGCATATATGAATTACTGACAGTAGCATTCATTTTTGAAGTAGAAAAAATTTTTGTTCATTACTTGGTCTGTGAAACATACCAAATAAGTGTTAAAACCTGGCAGATATATTATGCCTTAGAAAGCCAGAAATTTAAAGTTTGTAACCCTGTCCAATGCATTATGTTCATATGCAGGACAGTGATATCCAAAGTGCATAGATGCCAATTGTTTCCTGCTTCAAAGCTAGTCATAATTTACAGAAATGTCATGGTACCTTTAATATGTGACAACATTGAATAATAGTGGTTTCAGATAAATGGTAATATATTCTGACACTGGCTGATTTAAACTGACAACACCTGAAACAACGCTTGATAGAGGAGTCAAGTTAGTTGCTTTTCTTTAAGAGACTGTATGTTAATTTTTCTTCTTTATTTTTTGTCATTGCTGCTTATCAGAATAAGACCTAGTCAAGGAACTTTAGGTCAATTCACTTTACCTTAACATTCTCACTGCTTATCAGGATGAGACTTGGTGAAAAAGGCTAGCAATAGCTTTTACCACTCCGTAAAACTAAAGCTACTCACAAGGTAAGACATGGGAAGAGAAAGAGAAAAGGCTGCTTGTTTAACTACTGCCCATTGGGTGTTAACTAAACTCCAGACCGATACCGCTTATGAGTTTACTAGTGCTCAAATTAGCACCTTTCTGATACAAGTACTGTGGGTGCAGCCATTTGAGTTTTGATCATTTGGTATAGCTGTTGTGATGTTCAATGTTTCGTCTTATTAATATTTTGAAGTACACAGACACATACACAGACACACACACACACACACACACACACACACACACACACACACACACACACACACACACACACACACGTACATTAGCAAATCTCTCCTAGGACTCGTTATGTGGCCCCACTGTAATTTATTTACAGTGTAGGTTAATTACAGTGCAATCAACAGAATGCGTTAACCAGTGAAAGTGTTGCTTAACTACATCTGGTGTAGTGTCATGGGAGTATTTTACACTAGAGTGCTTCTGATGGGGTATAGCAAATATATAGTTTGCAGTCCAGTGTTGTGAATATGCAAGTATCTGTCTATTAGCTACTCAATGTTAATTTAAATGTACTAGTACTGGCTACATTAAAAGTATGAGGACTGCTAGACAATGAATATTAAATGCTAATAAACTCTTTCATGATCTATACCTTTATCTCTATTCTTTGTTCTTAATGTTCTCTTTCCCTTGTAGTGGTTTAAAGGCATTTGGCTTGACTGAGATGATATCTACCATTTACAAGTGAAAATCTCTTCTGTCTTTCTCGGACCAACGTTTTACAATTTCGAGTGTCAAAACTGGCTTTGTCATCATGACTTATGGGCATTGTTTTGCAACTGCTGCTGAAAGCATTCATTAAATGTAAGTTATATTCAACCTCTTTTAACTCTGCTTTATAGATGCTGTGTCATTGGAGTACACCCTAAGAAGCTAAATGATGCAAAACAAGTTGTTGTGTTAACTTAATGGTCTCATGAATAAGGTAGAAGCAGAAATGAAAAATGGTCATCCTTATTAAATTTACCAAAAAAGGAGGATGAACTGTAACTTTTATTTCAGAATTGTGACAAACCTGTAGAATATAAAAGAGGTGGTAATAGCAGTGTTCATATCTGTTACACATTTTTTTTTTGTTTTGAATGAGTATTTGGAGATAGGATTGTAACTACATCTCTCATATGTAAGACAAAACAGTTTATAAACTTATAATGCAATCAGTGCAGTACAAAAAAAATCTTTGCACATCTTCAAATTCAGCTAGAGAAAGAGATAGCTAGCTAGGATGGGTATATATATAGACAGACAGATATATAGACAGACAGAAACTAACTCATACCAGTTACACAGCTGTTTGGCTCAGTGCAATGTATGTACAGTGGCAAAAAATTAAACAAAAACAAGACTTTGTTTTCAGCCCTCTTTTCCCATCCCTACGCATTTGTGCTAAACCTAGCCCTGTTGCTGCCCCTGACCCCAACACTGTACTTTACCTTATGAAAAACTCTCTCCCTAACTATACCACTCTTCAGACATATTATATCTGATGGTATTATTAGGATTTGTGTTTTTCTTTGTTTTATATTTATATTTTCTTTTTTTTATTTGAATGGAATGCATAAGACGCCTGGCCTTTTTTTGCAATTTATTTTATTTAGAGTTTAGGCAGCATGTGTTTTTATTATTCATGGTATTTTGTGTGAGAGATTTTTAGTTGTTGGCATTAATTTATGACAACATTTTTGTGTTGCTGTTTTGAATTTCAGTGTCTTTTGTATCAGGAATAGTAGCTATATATAACAATATCAATACACAAGCAGCTAGCTTGACTGATAGATGGAGATATAAATATAAAATATTTAATGAGTGAGTTAGAGAGATATTGTGAAGTTTATCATTTATTTTTTTCAAGTCATAAATAAGGATTGTTGATATTTGAAAGAATTCAAGCAAATTCTGACTAATAAAGGCTTTTATGGATTTGAAGATATGATCCAGTAAAGACTGCTGCTATGTCCAGCAATCTTGACAATGCAACAGGGTAGGGACATGAGGTGTACAAGAGCAAATACAGGCATCATAGGATGAGACAGATAGAGAAAAAGAGACAGAGACCTAGGAGATTTGGGGAATACACTCAATCTATATCAAGATCACAAATATTAAGTAGTTCTGATAATAGTAAGTCAGTGAAGATTAGAGTCAGCATTTCCTTTGAGGGTTTGAGTGAAATATAGACGTAAACAACAGATAAGTGTTTGTCCATGTTAAGCGCTGTACCACATACACTATAATACTGCCCTACTGCTGGAAGAGGGAAATATGATTTAATAAACAGAAAAATGTTACTTCTTTTCTGTTTTGAGTGGGACTAAACTTCTGTGGTGCAAACTATGGTGCAAACTGCAGAGTTATAACCTTGTGGTTACCGGTGTTACTATATAGTCAATTTTCTTAAATAGCTATTGTTTATAGCTGTATATAGAAGAGTGAGAAAGAGTAGGCAGAATTTTATTATAGAGACTTCTTTCATGAATTCAAGCTAATCTTATGGCACTGGGAGCCATATAACATTAGGGAAGCAGTATATGAAATGTTCATAATACTTTGTAATTAATACCATCAATGCAAGAAACATATGCATCATAATATACAGTTTTTATTGAATAAGAGGTATAACAAACCGTATTAATATATGATAATTTCAAGTTAAACAGGTAGATCAGTTATAAAAAGCAATATATCGCTGAACAAAAGAATAAGTATGGCTTCTAAAAAAAAAGTGGAAAAAACGGTAACAGCATACTACAATGAGTGAAAATATTTGATGCCACGAGTAACACAAATAAATAAATTCTTTCAGAAATACCTTGAAAAATTATACTACCAAGTATATCTGAAAGAAAAGGTGTGCACAGTTCAGCCTTATTCAATGCTCAGACTTGAAAACACTTTCCTAATCTATCACCTTTTACTTATCTTAAGCAGTCAAATAATTAGTTCTGAACAGATACTAAAAACTTGAAACTGTCACTTTGAAAAGCCAATATTGCCATTATAAGTTACTGTCGCAGACATCCTAAGATCCAACATTTTACAATATCTGCAAAGATGTTTGTGCAGCCCTGAACTGACTACTCTCCTATGATGGTTATTCAATGATATTGCAGATCATAATCTTGTTACCCGTGGAATACAAGATTCAAAATGAGTCCCTAAATTTGAAGGCCTTACTAAATGTGCTATGTGATAGCATCCAACATTCATATCTCCACTACAACTCTATTCTCAAGAATAAATTAGCTAGCCATATAACTTATCCTCAAAGTATTTGTACTTTGGAACATGCCCAAAATTTAAAGAACAAAGTTGCATGGGATATAACACAGGATAAATATACTTCCAACTGAAGAGCATATTTGTCTTCTCTTAAGCAGGACCCACTATCCACTACCCATCATATAGCTTTGGTGTTGCCATTAAAAACTCTAGCAACCTCAGGTGCACATTTTCCAGCTCACATACCCTAACTTCTGATTCATCTTTAATTACTAAGAGGAGGTGTATCATCATTTAAGGTGTATGTCCAGGAGGAGTATTCGACATCTTCCTGAGGTAGGAAGTGTAAAATGTAAAAAAATGTTTCACAGTCAGGTGCTCATCACATATAAGCTTATATAAACCTTCTTTAATCATATCAGGTCCAGTCTTGTATTGCTTATTCAGCTTATCTTTGGGACACAGTGAAGAGAGATGCTATTGCTCATGCTGTGTTTTGTTGATAAGATGACTGATTTTGCAGCAAGCTGGAGAAAGTGCAAGGCAGGCTTTATATTGCCTCTCATAATAGATCTTTCCTTCACGTGCAGTATGCTTTTCCTGAGAATAATACTGTTTGGGGTATAGATGTTGTGCTCTTCTTGGGGGAGGAAGTAGGCTTTCCCACTCTCTCTTATATATATATATATATATTTTAAACATTGCAAATAAGTGTATTGCTGATGATCTCAGGTGTTTGTGATAGCATTTCTGAATACCCACAATTATTTTTAATACATTTCCTATGTACTCATGCTCATGTGATTCTAGCAAATGTTGCTGAGATTTTGTGCTCCATAGTGAAGCCATTTAGAATGTCTGTGTGATGATATGACATTATGTCAGATCAAAATGCAAATATATAAAATGTTTGTAGACAATTCAATAATCATCTGTTATGTTAACAGCATGGATAAATTAAATCAACTCACCCAAGAGTCATTCATCACCATAGAGGCCCGGCAGTCTGATGCACAGCTCTTACTTAACCCTAAAAAAAAAAAAAAAAATTCATCATATTTACCCAAAGGCATTCAAATGACTACAAAAATTATTTCAAGATCACTTCCTCTAACAACACCAACATAGCACTAGTTAGTCAAAATACGCCTCTAGGAGTCACTATTGACAAAAGCTTAATATTTGATCATCACACAAAAGTAGTTAGTAAAAAACACCCACCAAAAGCTAGAAGCCCTCTATAGAGTCTAACAATACCTCAAAGACAATGCCAAAAACAATATTACTCAGTTCCTTGTTTACCCTGCTTGCATATTGATTAACCTATAATCTCAACTCTCACTCCTGGAAGCTATAATAGTGTAGGAAATTTACAGACAACCATTGTTATAGGACACACCACCAATTCAGTTTTTAGAGCTAAGGCATTACCTTACACTTTCCCAACTAGTCACTTCATATAAAATTGTCTATTATTCAGATAAAAGCCCTAGTTTTTGAAATATTTTACAACTTTATAACCCAAGCAGACAGCTGAGATCCACTGATAACATGTTAACTGTTACAAAAACTAACAATTCAGCTGGTGACCCTTTGCACTCTTCTTTTCTGGCAAAAATTCGTAACTCCCTAACACAAGAGAGTACAAAAAAGATTCCAAGCACTGTACATACACAACTCCTGGATGAGGAATTTTCTACCACTTTCTCCTATTCTTTCCAACCACATTTCCATTAGTTATTGGTTCAAAATCACCTTCTTGTCTTCTCCCGTGTCTTCCTTCTACCTATCCTAAAACATTCTTTCTCATCTCTTAATAATAACCCTGCATTTCTTCCTTTTCTCTCCTTCTACCAAGTTCATTTGCAAATATGTCTCATAGCTCTTTAGACACTGCTGCATTTAATTAATGATATTTTGCTTAAATGTAATTTATTTGTTGATTACTTGTATACCTCTGTTTACTATGTTTTTATGTAATATTTTTTAGAGCTTTCTCCCCAGAAAAACAGTTTCATAGTTCATTACACGATGCTGCTATAAATTAATGATACTCTTTTTAAATATTTGTTGATTACTTGCATACCCCTGTTTACTATGCTGTTTATGTAACGCTGAAATTTTTTCTGGAGCTTTTTTCCCCAAGCCTCCGCTAAAAAGAGGTAGCTTTCTTCCCAGTCAGAATATCACAGTAAGCAAATGCAATGAATGAATGAATAAATAAATAAATATTGTTCATAGTTCATAGGTAGGTACTAGGCTATCGGCCCAAGGGCCTAAGTAAGCCTAGCCAACAAGGTTCCCTGGCTTATGCCACCCAAGAAAGTTAATTTGTTACGGAAAATGTGTATGTGCTTTTAATGTGTACTCAGAACTTTTGGAAGTTGACAGATATGGTACCAGCATTTATATATGAACGATTAAAGACAAAACTACTTTTGTAGCATATCTGTTAACTTCCTCACTCATGAATTATAGACAATGGTAAAAATAATGTTGGAAGTAATATCCAGAATCAGGTATAACTTTTAAATATTTCTCTAATTTACTTAAAAAAGTTAACAGGATAACAGGTTTTGCATCAATATGCATTTTCTGAACAATATGAGCTATGAAACTCAAGTCTGAAATTATTGACTTAATATAATCCACAATAATTGAACCAGAAATAAAAAATTATATGACTAATTGAAATATAAAAGAAGACAAAATCAGTCAGGGATGTTCTGCAAAAAAGGGACAGTATGTGGTAGGTTAACTGTATCAAGACACTCCATATATTTGCATCAAGCAGCTTGCTATGGTCTCTGAATATAAGAGCTGCTTTTCCTTTAAGGCATTTTCCCTTCTTCCTGAAGCTGTTGCAGTCATGACTATCAGGTGCTGATAGTGGAGGAGTGTGCCTCCAACATTGGTTAATCAAATGCTAGAAATGCATTTGATGCAATGGCTGAAGCTCTCAGTGGGTGGTATGGTGACTGCAGCAAGATACTTGTTATACGTGTAGCAGGCAGCCTGCCAAAGTTTCAAATAGAAGAGCCCTTCTTGTGCAATCAGTTGCTTTTAGAGATGAAATGTCAGCCTGGGAGAGATTTGCATCCTTGGAATTTTCTTTCAAATAAAGGGCAGCCTGTATTATAGAAGAGTATTCTAGAAGGAGTATATGAACTGAGCATTATCATAAAGGAGTTGTTTGTTTTATTTTAAAAATACAAAGCAAAGTAGGCCTATCATTTTATGTTTGCAGATTATTGAATAAAACTAAGTTTTCATGTATGCCCCTGTATCAAGTGTGTTTTTGGAACTTACACTGATGGAAAATGCAGGCAGATGATATTTCCATTCCTCAGAGTAATTGTGCTGCCTACTGCCAACCATTTTTGAGCTGAAAATTATCTATACAGCTTTAACTGCTGTGTTGCTGGTATGGTTAACTTTTATTCAAAACCATGGAAACTTTACTAGGAAAATCAAGAAATCTCAGGTGGGACTGCCAGCAGGTACAGTTATAACAAAAGCTGATTTTGCTGACCAACATAGTTATTGATCCCAAGGCTGTACTTCCTGTAAAGAAAATGACTTTGAAGGTGACCTAAATCCTGTTTCTTGATATTTTAACACTATGCCACCACAGAGAAATGTTGCCAAGAAAACTGGCCATAGGAGAGGCAATGAAAACAAACATGACGGCATACCTGATAACTAACATAACAAAAAAATACTGTTTTATTATCTAAAGTACAAACAACAAGATTTCACAGCTAGATTTAAAATGTAGATCTACTGATCGATTCAATAATGCATGACTTGGGCATGTTTTAAACCTCTGGCATGAACCTGAAAGCAGTAGCAAATGAAAGTGCTAGCAATTTTAGCAGTAGGCAAAATTAAAAGAAATTTACCCAGTAATACAAGAAAAAGAGTACAGCAAAGTGATCGCCAAGAAATCTGTAAGACTCTAGTATGCTTACTAAAGTGCTTAATAATTAATGACCCAATGTTTAAAAGATCAATTGTCTGCTTCTCAGGATAAAACTGTAATAAGGAGTGTAACATCTCTACTGAAACAGAAAGCAGGAGACAAAATGCTAGTTTCTTTCAAATATGGAGGAAAGGATGACTTTGCTGGGTCGCATGCTTCTAACACTGCACATAAGACAAAAATAAAATGACTAGAAAGCATTCTTTAATTGGGAATTTTCCAATAGCTAACATAATTGATTCAGTTCTGTGTCATTGTGTTGTAACCAAATAATAAAAATGTACAATATTTTTTGAAGGAAAGAAGGTCCAAGTCCTGCTAAATTTTGGAAGCATGCTTTCCTTTGTCAAGCTTCACAGAATGTAAAATAATAATAACAGTAGTGATGATAATAATAATAATAATAATAATAATAATAATAATAATAATAATAATAATCAAAATGCAGAGAAGATATCCTTTTATTGTATCAGAAAAGTATATCCCCTTACATGTGTAGAAATTATGACATTTTTCTGAAAGCTGTTGCATCCCAATGATGTAACTCCTGATGCAGCCCATGATTTAATATTACGAAAATAGGCTCCCTATTATGAAATATTATGAGACATCTGTGAGGAGGGAAAGTCATTGACACAATGCAGCAGTATGATATGCCCATAAAGTATGCGAAAGGCTAGGGACTCAGTTAAGTGACACACTGGGATAAATCCCAGACTGTACTCCAGATGATCGGGGTGGGTGGACATACAATTAAGTGAGTGGCTGACACCAAATCACCCATCAAGGTGGCAAGGAGCAGCTATACTAGCTGCACTGGTGACACCTGTGGGAACGCAAGTGTGTCACTACAGCATGGAGAGCCTTGAACATCCACTCTGCAAGCAGTGTGTTACTTAGCTGGGAGGCTGCAAATGAGCAGAAACTTGCATGCCCTTCCTGATACAGCTACATCATAGATTGCAGGCTACCAGTGGGGTGGGGATAGGACAGTCCATAAGATCTGCAGGCTGACCCAAATTAAAAGTAAAAAGTCTCAGTATCTTCTCTTTTAACTTGAATGGGATTGAGAAGCCATGTAGCCAAAACACTGGCATGTTTACAATCAATCATTTGCACATACCCCATGAAACTTCACAACAGGGGATTGATTACACAATGAGTACTCAAGCTTGACTGGGTCTTTCTTCCATTTTTACTCAATAGTTTGAGTGAACATTTTACTCTTTGGTTTAAATGTTATTTTGAATAGTTTACAGGTGCCCTAATGTTTATGGACATCATGTTTGGCTTTAAGCTCTGGGTTTTCAAAGTATTACCAATCAATCCACTTATGCTACAGTAATAAGCTCAAAAAAGGGCAAAATAAGGCATGTTTATAAATATTAAGGTCTGGCTTTCTTGATCTGAATGTACTCATAAAGACTTAAAAAGCAAAAAATAAAAAGTCATTGATATTCAGAATCCATGTAGCTGAAACACTCGTATATCCTTAAGGGTTTATTTGCACATACCCCATGGGCCTGCCCTACAGGATGGTTAAGTATTACACAGATAATACTCTATCATGGCTGGATCTTTCAATTTTTATTGAATGGTTTGCTTGTTTGACCTTTTACACTTTGGTTTGGACACTCTGTCCTGATACTCACCACTGATAAGTGAAAGTGGCCTGGAGAGCTGTCATCCCAATGGAAGAACAAATCGGTTCACTGGGTGAAGGAAGAAGGAACCACTGTGCTAACCCCGGGGGACAAAAATATTTGTGGGTAGAGCAAGGTGGTAATGTTCACATGGAGATTTAGAAACAAAACCAAGAATGAGGATAGAAAGTGCAAAAGGAGGCAGAATTTAGTTAGGATTAGGCTGTAAAAAGAAAAATGTCTGTTATCAGAATCATGCCCAAAGATAGTACAGCAGAATCAGAAAACTGTAAGAGATATCAGTATAGGAACTTAAAATGAACTGTTAGGAAATTCTGAAACCAAAATCAATATGATACAGAAGTCTGTGCAAAGACTTACATGCAGCATTAGTATAGAAAGTAAGACAAATATAGGAAATGAAAGGTGCTTGAGGGAGGATCTTTCAAATACAGTGAGTGAAGACTGTCAGATAAGCATAAAAAAAATGCAGAACCTTAAGACTATTTCTGCTTGTAGAAAGCAAGGAATGCAGCTGAGGGTGAAGTGTAAACAGCAACAATGAACCAGTCACAGTTATGTTAGGCCTTTAATGACAAAAATCTAAAAACATCTGTGGACTATCCATAGACTGTTGGAATAGTATAAAGGTTAAATAAAACACTGACATCCATTTGTTAATCTTCTTTGTCTTTTTCTTTTGGCTTTTCCCGGTTAGGGGTCGCCACAGCGGATCACCAGTCTGCTCCTGATTGGCAGTGAAGTTTTTACAGTGCACACACATGCACGCACTTTGTTAATGCAGATGGTAAATGCCGGCACTTTTTACTCTGTTTGCTGATTGTAGGTACAGAGGTGCCAGAAGCTTCCACTAGATTTATTTATTTTGAATACTGCATAGCAGGAATCTAATAGAGCTGCTTGGTATCATCATGGAAGTTTAGGAAGATGAAAAGACATTTTATAAAAGTTTAACAGGACACTGTATTATCTTCCAGGACAGATTAATGCTGTTGCTCATTGTAAAGAGAAACATTCAGTTAGCCAAGGAAATGCAACAGTCAGCTTATAATAAAAATGCTGCAGGATATTAGATACTAGTGATAGGGCCTTCCATGGAAAGCACATTTCTAACCAAATGACAGGGGCCATTCGAGGCAATGGAAAAAATAAATGCATTTTCCTATAAGTTCAGACAATCGAGAAAGGTAGAGCAAACTAAGCACAATAATGTGTTGCAGCTGAGGAAAGAAGCAGAACACTTTACAAAGAGTTTGCAAGCCAAAGGTCTTACAGGCAAACCAGAAGGTCTCAACCTGAGGTACAGCTACAAAAAAACCCCTGTCAAATGTACAAAATCAGTAGGTATGTGAATTTTTGTTAACAAATAAAGGGGTATTCTCAGATGTAAATGAGATAACTAAATTAATAGATTACAATATAGAGGCATCACCCAGATAGAGAAGACTACACTAAAACATTTTAGAGTACCAGAGCCAGAACCATGGAAACAATTAGTATGTCAAGTCACTCAGAAAATGTTCAAACTAGATGCGATAGAAGTCTCAGAGTCTTCTATCATATCTAGTTTGCAGTGCAATAGTACATGAATGCTACTGCTAGTGTCTAAATATCATACATGTCTTAGATTCTGTAGTCTGCTAGTTATCCAATTCCTACAACTAATGAGTTGGTAGTGAACGTAGGTAAAGCCAGATACTTCACAACAATGGACTCAACACAAGAACACTAGCAGATTCCACATTACCCCCTATGAGACAAAAACAGCTTTTATAACCCCCTAATGGTCTTTTTTCAGTATTTAATGTTACCATTTGGCCTATATTTTTTCACGGTCCTCCTCTAACCATCAGCTCTCCACTCCAGTCACACAACTGGCAGCTTGTTTAAGGTAACTGGGAAGAGATTGTCATCCCATTTACTTGCAAATTTTAGCCCTCCTTCCCATACTAATTTCAGGGTTGCTCAGGGTTTCCAGACCTGTGAGGATAGCTTCCTCACCTCCATGGTAAAATGCCTATCTTGGGGCACCATCCTCCAAGAGCATGCAATGTCATGCACTGTCATCTTCCACATCAACAGTAAAATGTAACCTCTTCAGTTGTACTTCCCACATTCCAAACTGGTGTACAGTTTGCCATGCTCTCCAGTGTGCACAAACAACATGACAACTACACTCCTCAGGGGTGCACAATCTTCATAACCTCCCCCTTGAGAGAGGTGAGCAGGTGCAGCCATTTTTATCCTCCCTCTCCTTGTTTGCTTCTACAGAGTTACAGATTCTATCTGAACCCCAACTGCTTGAATCGCAAGAAGGACTCCTTTCCTCTGTAATGCAGATCCTACTTTCTTTGGCCTACATAGACCTCCAGCCAGCTTTTGGAGGAAAACGGATAATATATCAAAGCTCTGCAACATGATTATACATTTAAATGATTAGGAATCACACATCTATAATGCAGGCTGTGCTAATAATCCATATGACAGGCTATCTATCTGTAAAGGCTAAGAAAAGTAAACTAAGTATGATGGAAGTTAAATACATAGAATAACTTATAGGAAGGGGATTGGTAAAGCCACAACAAGAAAAAATGGAAGCAATAAACATCTGGTGTGTACCTTCTACTTGATCTAGCTGTGAACTATAGAAATATTTTGTCAAATCTTATAACTATTGACTGTCTTTTGACAAATCTCACAAGAAGAAATCGTCAGACAGACAGAGCATTGAATGAAAGAGTCTGAACCTGTGTTAGTTTAGAGCTTTCCCGCTATACCAACTCATCAGAAGTAATATTGGAAGCAGTGCTATCTCAGACACTCAAGGTGAGGATCTCACTGGGTACTAAATCAGCCAGAAGCAGAACAATGCAGAAAGGAAATAGCTATTGAGAAAATGTGTCAATATATAAATGTGACTTTCTTATGCCTTGAAATACTATTTGTTAAGTAGACAGTTTGATTTATTAACTGAATATACCTCTGCAATGATTATGTAGGC
Source organism: Protopterus annectens (assembly GCF_019279795.1). Taxonomy (NCBI): domain Eukaryota; kingdom Metazoa; phylum Chordata; order Ceratodontiformes; family Protopteridae; genus Protopterus; species Protopterus annectens. The sequence goes on from NC_056733.1 coordinate 1,965,506,831, forward strand.
AAATTAAAACTAATATCAAGTGCCAGAGAGCACTACTCCCCCAAGCCTTTTGCAATTTAAAGTGACATACAAACCTGCCTAGCCAGTAAAAATGCTGTTGAGTTGTACTGGGCCTGTAACCTGCGTTGAGAGTTGTAAAATGTTAGTTATGGAAAATGTATATGTATCTTTAATGTGTACTCAAAATAAATAATGCAGTATGAAGAGTGGGAATATTTTCACAGCAATTAGTTGCAGCACAAGGCCTTAATGGCCAATTGGTATGATATAAAAAGGAGTATTCTGGAGGACTAAATTTAGGGAGTCATGTCCCCACACCGAGGTTCATCTGAAAGACAGACCTTGAAGCATGGAGTGAGAGAAGGCCCAGTATGGGCTAACATGTGGAGTGTAACATATCGATTAATATACTTCAAAGTACTTTTTTATGTTGCTTGCTAGACTTGGGAAAGGCCTGCAGCCTTGGACTTTTCTTTTGGCTGAATGACAGCCTATATACAGAAAGGTTTGGGTGGACTGAACATGGTCTTGAAGATACTATTTGCATTATTTTCAAACAGCAATCCTAAATGGACTACAATTTCTGTTAATAGATTACTGGAAAAACTCATGCTTTTTATGTATGTCATGTCAAAGGTGTCTTTCAGGAACATGTGTGTGTATAAAAATATATATATATATATATATATATATATATATATATATATATATATATATATATATATATATATATATATATATATATATACACACACACACATGTGGGCAGCCTTGTCTCACCTGTACCTTCACGGCATTCTTCTTCCTACCTCTTACTTTATATCTTCCTCGCTTAAAGTATTTTTCTCCTTCACCCTCCTCTTCCTCAGACCACACAAACCCTTGAACATGTCTCCTTCCCTGGTCCTTATTAACTCTTCACCTGGCCATCCTCTCCACCTCCACTACTCCCAGACTACTTCCTTACGCATCCTCGTGTCCCCTCTTCTCCTCTCTCCCCCTTCCACTTACTCACACTATCTCCCGCTCTTACCCTCTTCCTCACTGATTGTTTTTCTCACTGCCTTTACCCTTCTTAGGTTTGCCCCACTCCGTTCGCCCTGCGGGCTCACTCCGCTCCCCTACCCTACCCCCAATTCCCACCCACCCCCACTACATCTAAACTTATACCCTCATAACCCCACCCACTTCCTCTCCAACTACTTATCCCCACCCTCTCCTCTTCCTTCTTCCCTCCCCCTCAAACCCTTCCCTCCACTACTACTCAAACGTCATCCTCTTTGAACCCTCCACACACCACTCAGCTCACTCTTTACTAAATACTAGAACTCCCTACAAACCAAAACATGTCTCCAAAAAATATACTCTTCTCCACTCACCTAATTCTCCTTATAAACCTAACCTTCATCTACTAACTCACTCAGCCTAACCCCCTATCTCACACCCCACTCTTCCACACAACCCTCTCTCTCAACATACCTCACTCCGACGCCACCATACATATATCTCCTACACTTTATCCCATCAATAACGATCTCTGCTTTCGCTACAAAATTATCTGATCTTACAAACTTTCTAACCATTCCCTCCAAACAATTACCAAACAGTTAACAATATCCATGAAAAAAACTGAAAAGCCCCTACCAAATAAAGCAAATTCAACATCTCTTCTATTATCTGGAGATGTTCACACTAATCCAGGCCCAAACACCTCCTCCTCTACCTCTAAATCTATTACATTTGCATCCCTTAATGCACAAAGTATAGCTAACAAAATTCATAACCTTCAAGCCTGGCTACACCATAACAATCCTGATATCTTAAGCATATCTGAAACCTGGCTAAAACCTCATATCACAGACAAAGAGATAGTCCCATCTAACTAATCTATTATCAGGGCAGACAGAACCAGCAAAAAAGGTGGTGGAGTAGCCCTACTCTACTCCTCCTCTCTATGCATTACTCCCTACAATAAAGCTGTTCCCAAATTTAACAATGCAGAATTAATAATTGCCCAGCTTCAATTAAACAAGCGCAAAAATATATGTATTGCCTCTCTCTACATTCCCCCTGGAGACAATATCTCTACTCTTGAAGATATCCTCTCCTGGTTCTCAATCAATATATCTAACAAAACCATCATAATGGGAGACACCAACATCAATTGGTCCTCCACTCAATCCCATACCCCCTCCATTAACATCAACCTTTATAACTTCTCCCAACTCATCAACTCCTCCACTAGACCCTCTAAAGACTTCACCTCTGGCAGTATTATTCACTGGATCTTAGTCTCTCACCCCCACTACTACCCTGATAGTGGAACTCTCCCTGACTCATTAAGCGACCACCTTCCCATCTTTGCTACACGCCTCCCTTCTCCAGTTCAAACTACCCATAATTGCATTTCTTTCAGACACCTAAAAAACTTCAACCCAGAAGCCTTCTCCAACTCCTTAAAATCAGTCAGCTGGTGCCCCTAAAAACTCTCCCCCTCGAAAGTGCAATCACTCACTTTAATACTACCTTCCAAAGCCTTTTAGATATTTATGCTCCATTAAAAAACAAAAGAATAAAAAACAAAACTACCCCTTGGCTAACTAAAAGCACATTGAAAACCATGCAATTAAGAGATAAAGCCTGGTCACACTATCAGAAGCCCAGATCTCCCACTACCCTTAATGAATACAAAACTCATTCGCAATACAGTAAAAAAACTTATTTCGACAGACCATCAAAACTATGACTCTTCCCTCCAAAGTAAATACAAATCTGACCCACAAAAATTCTGGAAAGGTATAACATCCCTCCTAAAACCCGGCACAACTGAAAACCCAAACCCCAACCCAAATGTACAAGACATTGAACTCGCCACCGAATTCAACTCCTTTTTCATTGACTGTATCTCCAAACTTACCTCTGCCTTCTCTAGCAACCACCCACCCCCTACTACTGCCTGCCCTCTTCCTACACCCCCCTCTTCTCCACTCAATCACCCTACTACCTCACAAACCCCTATATTCTCACTGAAACCAATCCCTACCTCCACTGTAAAAAAACTACTAAAGAAGCTAAAACCATGCACTAATGCCCCCGATAACATCCCCTCACACTTCCTCAGCACATCTGCAGATGCCATCGCCCTCCCAGTTAGTATCCTAATAAACCGCTCCATCCAAGAAGGTCTTGTTCCTCAAGTCTGGAAAAAAGCTTTTATCATTCCCCTTCATAAAGGAGGGAATAATACTAACATTACCAACTTCCGGCCCATCGCCATCCTCTCTCCCATATCAAAAATTCTAGAAAAATGTATCCATTTACAACTCCTTCCCTATTTATTAGACAACAATCTACTAAGTCCTACCCAACATGGCTTCTGCCCTAATCATAGTACTATGACAGCCCTCCTTCCATTCCTTGAAACTGTGAATAAAGCTAGAGACTCCGGTCTCACAGTATCTACCATCCTTCTTGATCTCTCCAAAGCATTCGACACTATCTCCCATAACCTACTGCTCACTAAATTGTCAAAGCTAAACCTATCACCTGCAACTCTTAACTGGTTCACCGGCTATCTCTCAAACAGGCAACAAGCTGTCAAATGGAAAAAAGACATCTCCTCTTTCCTACACACCCCCACAGGGGTCCCACAAGGCTCCATATTAGGCTCCCCCCTGTTCAACATCTTCATAAATGATTACTATCACTCCATCCCCCATGCTAGTATCATCCAATACGCTGATGATTCTACAATCATCTGTGCAGCCTCTTCCATTCCAACCCTTCTACAGTTCACCCAAGAAGCATTCTCCACCACAGAACTGTGGATGAAAGATAACCATCTTGCACTTAATGCAGCCAAATCAAAATTAATGATATTTACCCCCTCTAAAACAAACACATTTGATAAACAACTATTCTCCATCACCAGTCAGAATAATACTCCACTTGAACTGGTATCCGAAACCAAACTTCTAGGAGTACAAATTGACAATAACCTTAAATTTGAGTCCCATCTACTAATAAACATAAAAAAAACCCACCAAAAACTCAGCCTGCTCTATCGACACAAGTGATTCCTCTCATCAACAACCAAACTCACTCTCTCTACTACATTTCTCTTACCCTCTCTCCTTTATGGTGCCCCCCTTTTTACTAACCTACAATCATCTATTAAAACTAAACTATCTACCTGCTACAACAAAATAGCCAAATTTGCCACTAGTACCAAAGCTTCAACACACCACTGCACACCACTTCATAAACTAAATTGGCTCGAACTTCCTAACTACCTCTCCTACACTCAACTCACATTTGCACACAAACTCATCTTCCAACCATCCCTCTGTCCCACCCTTTCTTCTACCTTTAAAATTCACCAGACTCAAAGACCTCTCAGATTCACTAATCAGAACCTAATAGTAGTCCATAGACCCCTTCGCCCCCCAGGACAAAAGCTCCTCTCTTTTTCCATAGCTCGATTATGGAACTGCCTACCTCCCTCCATTCGCACCATCGCTAGCCTTCCTACCTTTAAAAAAACACTTCAACCCTACCTAACATCCAGATGGGAATGCTCCTGCTCCCTCCCCACATAATCATTCTCCACTTCCTCTATCCTTATTACTTTCATCTCCTATATTTTGCTCATAATCCTCTATCAACCTAATAAAAAAAAAAAAAAAAAAAAAAAAAAAAAATATGTATATAACTACACTCTATCATTATTTTCATGGATTATTCTACTGTTTGTAAACTTTACCTTGCTATGAATTGTATACTATGTAATGTATATCTCTGTAACATGTATTCTTGTTGGAGCTTTTCTCCCCAGGACTCCATTGAAAATGGGTTCACTTGGCCCAATGGACCATCCTGGTTAACCAACAGTAAATAAATAATAAATATATATATATATATATATATATATATATATATATATATATATATATATATGTGTGTATGTATATACATATATGATATGATGCAGTAATGTACAGGTCATAGTATTATGTTATGAAAAAAGAAGGGAAGTCAAAGAGACTAACATCTGACTTTAGGAATAATAGACACATATAATGTGGCAGCTGTCTCTGAACAAGATATGTCACAGACCATTGAAAGGAATGCTGTCTGCAGTCAGTATGCTACATGATGGTATTTCATCCAAAGAGAAGGCAGAAAAGAAGGAAAGAGAAAGTGTTTTTACCTTTCTAGAATCAGATTATGCATTTGTTAACATATTAGCATAAGGCTACCCTGACTCGTAACCCTGTGAAGAGTAGCAGCGTGGAACACATTTTTGTTGTTAAAGTGTAATGAATATCAGTTTCTTCACGACACAGTAACACAAGTGTCAAACTAGACCATTGCTAGCCCGGTACTCTATTCATATAAATGCATATTTAGCAATACATCGTAAATTAAAATGTTAATTTCTCCCTGACAGGATTGTATGCAAGAGGCTGGGTTCACAGAAAAGCATAGAGTGCCTTGGCTAAATTGATGTGTTAATTTAATACTGTTAGCCCACAAACACACACACACACACACACACACACACACACACACACACACACACACACACACACACACACACTCGAGTCATATGCATGCACATTTATCTGATCCTAACATTTTTATGCCATGTTAATTGTCTTATGGAAATGTACATATTCAGAACTGAAGGCTCAGAACCTATTCTACCTGAGGTCATAAAGAAGGGATGATTGATCACAAACACAATAATATTTTTGTTTCTGTCTTCACTTATTTTTGTCATTCCAGCTTCTCTGTTGATATAACAGGTATGCTAGCCAAGTCTAGTTGTGCAATTTATAGTGCACTGTCAATTTTATTTTGTAAATTTGAATGATATTTACTACTGGCTGTGTTATTGGCATGATGTCTGCCATCATGTTCTGTAAAATAAATAAAATCACTGTTTCACTCCATTTTATTATTTTTAGAACTATTTTTTACAGAAAAAAAATATTATTTTACATTGCAAATTTGTATACATGTTTATAGGTTAACATATCTTCAGATTTGGCTGTTAAATGTTGCTAGGTTAATCGATTTCATTTATGTTTAGTGATGCTATATTTGTGGTATATTTTCTCCAAGCTCAAAATGACTTTAAGCTTTGCTACACCTCCTGCTGTAACCTAGCACTGCAGTTTACCTGCAGCTGCTGTAAGTGGCCAGCTCTGACAAGTATAGTTTGTTTTTCTTTCCATATGAATGGTATCGGCATCATTTAGACTGCAGTCGGACACTAATGGTTGCTAGAATTACTGAATTCGTTTAGTTTTATCATACAGCCCTACAGTAATCAGTTATTCTTCTGACTCAGACAGAGTTTCATCTTTGAAATAGCCACTGCCAAATGTCTTTCATTTTAGTTTAGCAGTGACAGCTATTTAAATGGCTAGCCCTCACAAGTATGCCATTCTGTCATTCTTTGTCTAATGCTGCTGACATATTTCTAAACAGCTTCTAGGATCTTGAGGTCATGGGCAATATTTCAGCCATTTTGTGTTAATTCTGTGCTGCTGTCTTAATTCATCATAGATAATATTGTTTTCTGTGCATTTGCTGCCTCTCTCTATAGTACATTTTACTTAACTACTAAGTAAGAAACCCACTTAGTGCATGTGGCATTGTGTGGGATATGTTTCATCCTGATCAGATTGAGCAGGATTCTATTGTGTGGGATATGTTTCATCCTGATCAGATTGAGCAGGATTCTATTGTGGGATATGTTTCATCCTGATCAGATTGAGCAGGATTCTATTGTGTGGGATATGTTTCATCCTGATCAGATTGAGCAGGATTCTATTGTGTGGGATATGTTTCATCCTGATCAGATTGAGCAGGATTCTATTGTGTGGGATATGTTTCATCCTGATCAGATTGAGCAGGATTCTATTGTGTGGGATATGTTTCATCCTGATCAGATTGAGCAGGATTCTATTGTGCTGGATATGTTTCATCCTGATAAGATTGAGCAGGATTCTAAGTCCCTCTCTTTCTCTCTCTCTCTATATCTATATATCTATCTATATATCTATATATATATATATATATATATATATATATATATATATATATATATATATATTATAGGGACTTAGAATACCTATATATGTATATATACACATATATAGATATCGATGCATAGATATAGATTTACATTCATGGACAGGTGGGCAAAATAAAATAGTTTATATCACATAAATTTAAGCTTTGTTATAACACAGAAGAAGAAAGGCTTGAAACTACAAGTCTGTAACTGTGAAAGAGTATTTTATTTATTTATTTTATTTTATTAATTTAAACGTATTAACCAGACTAGAGCACAAATCATAAATGATCAATTTTAGTCCCAAGCCAGGGAAAAATACAGTAATAAAATTAAAGCATGCAGTGTTGGTGCAGTACACTGTGTACAACAACTTATTTACATAAATTAATGTGTAACAAAGTTAGCATATTGTGACAGCAAGGTTAAGCACTAAGTAAACAGTGCTAAGAATTATTTTACAATATACAGCTGATTGATGTGGAAATGAGCTTATGCTTTATGGGGAAGTTATATATACTACACAGGAGAGAGTCAAATCTTAAGGTAAATATGATACTTAGAGGGATGCAGGGAGTTTGAAAGTTATTAGATAGAGAGAGAATATGGCATGCTTAGGTAATGTGGTCTGGGACATAATATCAGCATTAGGAAATTAGAAAAAATGAGTTTTTGGCTCTGTCTCGATGAGTGAGTATGATGATATTTCTTAGGGATAAGATGGGATAAATTGGCAGAGTTTGGGGCTAGTAACAGTTTTCTGTGCAGAGAAGCACCTTTTGGGGTTATCATTAAGGGAACCGATGATCATAATTCCTGATGTATGAATGAAGGATGCTATATTAGTTTAGCTGCTAAGGGGGAGGATGTTTGGATGTATATAAGAATAAATAAGTGGGAAACTAATATGAATTCACTTCTTATTATGAACGCAACTTTCATGATTATTGCCAAATAAAACTCTTCCATACTCCAAAGTTTAGAAGAACATCATTTGGTACAAAAAGCAGCTTTATTAGAAACCAGGGACATTGTGCAAAAAACAAAAATGAACATTCATTTTTTTTCTTTTAGACATTGTTCCTGGTTTGTAATGGATTCAGTCCTTGCGTGACTGGGAGCCATTTTCATTTTCTATGGGTATGCAGAGAGAGTGATGAACCTGCAGAGTTTTTTTCTTTTTTGGAGAGTGATTGTTTGTTTATGGCATTTGTCTTTGAAGCAGATACTACAAAGGGGAAAGCCTTACTCTAGTTGAGAGTGGAAAAGGTCTTTACCAATTGCTGATCTGGCTGCTTTGATTAGAAAGAGGGGCAGCTTGTTAGCCCAGGATAGTAGTAATTCAACCATTTTGTTGAGATAAAGAGTGAACCTGAGAGACTGGTCAAGCTTCAGATACATATATTCAAGATTTTTGAAATTGCCAATGTTTTCTAAGGCAATGTTGTTATGATCCAATATTTGTTGCTGAGAATGAATTTATGCAGCTCCTGTCGTACTAAAAAGCATGTTTTTTTGGATGCGATAAGTAGTAGTTTGTTATTTCTTTTTTCTGTTATATAAGGAATAAGAAATTAGCTTGAAGTTATTTTTTGGAGTGCTGTGAAGGACTGATTTTAATGGAACAGAACCATGTCATCTGCATAAAGTAGGAGAGGAAGGTGACAGAGGTCAATGGAGAAGTTTATTGACAAAGATGGATAATTGGAGAAGGACAGGGCTAAATCCTTGTGGGAGTTTAGCTGAAGGTGAGAGCGATGACAAGACTTTGATAGTAAAGCGTCACTTAGATGGTTCTACAACCATGGAATGGAATCTGCCAGTATTCCTATTTGAAGCAAGTGGTTTAAGAGAATCATCTAAATCAGGTGTTTTGGAAAGGTCACTAAAAATGGTGTCTGTCAGCTGGCCTTTTTGTTCATGCCTAGAAGGATTTCATCTGTGAGAGACCAAAGTGCCATCGTACTTGTTGAAGGCCAAAAGTCATGTTGTTTTTGCAAAAAAAGATTATATTTGCTGAAATAATCTGTTGGTTGTGCATAGACAAGTTTGTCAAGGGTTTTTACTAGGATGTGGAAAATAGAAATCAGGCTGTGATGTGATGGTTTGGAAGGGTTAACTTGGTTTGAAGAGGTTTAATTATGACAGGTTTCCAGACTGAGGGCATAGTGTTTTTTGTCAGGCATAGGTTGCATATATAGAACTGAATGTATGTTTAGAATTATATCCTTTCTTGTCAGGTATGCAGTAAGAGACCTGGTCCTTTGTTGAAGAAAGGACTCTGAAGAAGCCAGTATTGACTGGTGAAAGCGCTTAGTCATTTCTTCAACAAAGTCAGTATTTTTTCCGCATTACCAGTGGTCATCTTCAGTGGCTGTTTGTGCTTTCATTTTCAGTTACAGATTTGCTGTTCTGAACTGTTTGTAAGTTTCTTGGAGGCCAGTGCTTGCTTGGGCTAAAGGGAAGTCTCTGTGTTCACCAGTGGCAGTGGTTAACACTGAGCAGCCTGCCTGTCCCTGTAGGAGTGGTTACTACCTAGAAGCTGTAGTTTTATTGGCCATTTTGGGTCAATTCCAAATTCCTTGATCTCTCTCTCTTAAAACTCTGCAACTCTCTTTTTGCGTGGTCTTGCGCACAGAGCAGCATCGGGCAGCGCTGCTAAAACAGGTTTAAAGTATTCCCGGCTCCGCAAAGTCTGCTCTTCACTTTTTCCCTTAGAACTGCTCTAAATCTCAAAATAAGCACTCTATTTTCATTCTAAAGCTCTGCACTTGCTCGTATAAGTAATCTCATAGGTAAACACAAACTAAAGCACTACATCCTCTTATACTCCTTCTAAGCACTTGCTCCCTATTGGTTCTTTCTGATCAGTCAATAAGTAGTTCCCTATATTATTCAGGCATGTCCAAAGGACAGTTTCGAGTTTACTCTCCAGTCCAGCTGGTGAATCTGGGAATCTTGAGGCAATGTTGCAGCTGCCTTATGTATACAGACCACCCTCCCCTCCTCCCAACAAGCTCAAATATATGCGAGAGATGCAACTATATAGCCAAACTGGAGGCTAAGCTCTCTCAACCCAGTACTGGCACAGCCTGTCAGGAGGAGAAGGTAACCACTCACACCACAAATCCAGCCTCACATAGAGCTATCACATCAGCAAACCAAACACATAAACACACAAAAACATACTCGGAGGCTCTAAATAAAAATCTGCCTAAGCAGCAGAGACCTCCAAAGCAGACATCCAAGCAACCCCTACCATGAAACAATACCCACATAGCACATAGCTCACAAAGTCAGTGTGCCACACAGTCACAGTCCTTAAGGCTAAACAACACATCTAATACACTTGTAATAGGTGACTCTATTGTCAGACACACTGACGCCCCACTCACCAGGCTGAACAAGGAGAAGGTCACTGTAAGCTGCCTGTCGGGTGCCAGAATCCGCCACATAACACAAGCACTCAGGTCACTCCAAAGCAAGTACAAATATGACTCCATCATAGTCCATGCTGGTGTGAATGACCTGAGACGTACCTCCCTGGACTACATGAAAAAAGAAATAGAGGAGCTCTTTGATCATGTAGCCCAGGCCGGTATGACCCTGACCTTGAGTAGCATCTTACCCTCACCAAGAATGATGCCACAGTATAAAGACAAAATGATCAATTTTAACAATTGGCTAAAGTATTGGTGTCATTCAAAGGGGATCCAGTGTCTGTCAACCTGGATGACATGCTCGACAAGCCACGTTGCTTCGCTAGGGACGGCTTGCACCTGTCACTCCTGGGTTTTCAAATACTGGCAAAGGCTCTTGCCTCCCCCATAGTGCCTTTTTTAGGCAAGGCTCAAAAGACAAACCCACCTCCATAGACAACACAAAGAAAAAAAAAACTAAGGGTAATGCTGCTCAACGGCAGAAGTCTAAACCTCAAGATGCACGCACTCGAGACTCTCCTCAGTATGGAGAATATCGATATCTGTGCAGTAACAGAAACCTGGTTCAAGGCTCCCGAGAGCACCCCAGCACTAAAAGGTTATACTTCATACCATGTTTTCTGGCCCTAAAACTCAGACCGAACCACAAAAGGAGGGGGAGTATCCATATTTATCAAAGATACCCACACCTCCAGGTTAGTGGCACTGCACGAAGCATCAGAGACCATCCATGTGCAACTACCAGTTGGCAAAACTGTCTTTCAGTTTGTAGCCTGCTACAGACCACCCTCCCAAACACAGGAACCTCACTCGGCTTTCTTCAGAACACTGGAGAATATGAAGGTCTCTCCAACCACCATTATATTGGGTGACTTCAACTACCCAAACATTGATTGGGAAAACTACTCAAGCCCGAACACCCTTGCCCAACGGTTCCTAGAATTTATAAACTCAAATGCTATGGAACAACTGGTCACCACTCCCACAAGAGGGGAAAACATATTGGATCTAGTCATCACCAACATGGGGTCTCTATGTTCCACACCAAAGGTATACCCCTCATTGGTAAGATCAGACCATAAACTAATCTCACTGGACATTCATATTCCGTCCCCACCCCTAGCCAAGGAAACCATGGTGAAGAACTTCTCAAAAGCAAACTTCACACTTCTCAAAACTGAGGTGGAATCCTTCAAAGCCCCCGGGCCAGTGGAAAATACGGCCCAAAATGCAGAAACCTTTACAAAAGCATTCTGTGGACACCTACAGGAATGCATGGAGCATGCTATCCCAAATAAAACCAAGACTCACTCCTCCAAAGGCAGGAGACCTGTCTGGTGGACCCCAGCCATAAATAAGCTATACAACAGAAGGAGAAAGCTACTACATGATAGAGCAAAATCCCAAAAAGGTAAGGCGTCTCTGATCAGTACTAGCAAGAAACTACGATCCCTCATAAAATCATCTAAGGACAGCTTTGAAAGAAAAAATTGCACAAGACACTAGGAGTTCCACTGTGGCGACCCCTAACCGGGAAAAGCCAAAGGACACAAACAAACACTAAAGATAATCACAAGGCCTTCTTTAGTTATGTCAGAAACCTGGAAAGCAACTCCCAGGTATGCTATGAGTTAGTGCAAAATGACAAAAAATACACTGAACCCACAGACATTGCCAACATCCTGGCAGAAAGGTTCAGTGCAAACTTCTCCCCCCCCCCCCCCCAAAAGAGCAAATGTCTATCCCAAAAGAGTGTAGCCTTCTTGAGATCACATATGCACAGGTGAGAGCTGCCCTCTCCAAAGCAAAAAACACAGCATCAATGGGACCAGACAGTGTCCCGGGCTGCGTCTTACACGAGCTCCAAGAAGAACTAAACCCTCATATAAAGTCACTGTTCAATCTCAGCCTTACTACAGGATATGTACCCAAGGAATGGCGTACAGCAACAGTGATCCCACTCCACAAAGGTGGTGCCACAACAGACCCCAGAAACTATCACCCTATAAGCCTGACTAGCCTGGTCTGCAAAGCTATGGAGCGTATCATCATGGAAATCATAAACAAAGACATTGGGAACCTCCAGACACTGGATCCTACCCAATTTGGCTTTGTTAAGGGCATATCTTGCCTCTTGAATCTGGTTGACTTCTTTGAAACAGTTACCAAAGGCCATTGATGAAGGGAAGGTAGTCCACACAGCCTACCTGGACCTCACAAAAGCCTTTAACACAATATCCCACTCGGGCATCATAAATAAGCTCACCAGCTTAAATATCAGCCCCTATGTCACAAGATGGGTTGCAAACTGGCTCAGGGATAGAACCCACATGGTCAGAATAGCAGGTGCCATGTCAGACTCTAAACCAGTTACAAGTGGCGTCCCACAAGGCTCAGTCCTGGGACCTCTCTTGTTCGGTACAGGCTAACACGGGTGGACTATGGCTGACCAAGTTCGCAGATGACTGCAAACTGGGTGCCATAATCGACTCTCTGGCTGACACAAGCATCCTCCAAAAGGGTGTCACAGAGACAGATAACTGGTGCCAGAGCCATGGCCTAAAGCTAAATGCCAAAAAATGCATAGTCATCCCCTTTGGGAAAAACAAAGTGCCCACAAATTACCACATAGGTGGTAATCCATTAAGTATGGAAGAAGTAATTAGGGACTTGGGGACCCAAGTAGATAGCAATCTCTCCTTTGACAATCACGTTGCCAAAGTGGTTAGAAAGACCTTCTATATAGCCCACCTTATCAGGAAAGGATTCACATCTAGATCAAGTGAGGTCATTGTGCCCCTCTACTCATCACTTATCAGGCTCATAATTGAATACAATGCCCCATTTGGGATGTACCTTACCCGACACCTGCAGCAACTGGAAAGACCCCAAAAGTAACTCACCAAGAGGATCAAGAGGCTCAAACAGGTGCCCTAAGCAGCTCGGCTAAAGAAATTCCAGCTCTACTCAGTTGCGTGCCGCCTACTCAGATGTGATCTGTGTCTGACGTATAAAGCCATGTCCAACACAGAATTAATGGACATGCTTCACCTCAGTAAATCTAAATCCCTTAGAGCTACACGCTCCAGGGACTTGAACCTCAGCACAGAAATAAATAGGACATGCTGCAGGGACAGATTCATATCCCAGAGGCTCCCCTCACTCTGAAACAAAATCCCAATCCATGTTAGGCAGAGCCCCTTACTGACCCACTTCAAGAGAAATCTTGACGAGTGGATGGGAGATCGTAAGTTTACCCCTGGGATCTCTTCTTTGTCCCGGCTTGACAGAGGTACAATAAACTAACCTTAAAAGGGCTACCTTCTGTGACCTACTATACAGAGGCACAGTCAACTAATCTAAAAGGGTGGTGAAAGCCAAACACACTCTGGCTAGGCTTATAAATGCCCTAGGGCAGATAGCCTAGTATCAACCTATGAACCTATGAACCTATGTCTCAACTCCCTCCTTGGTACTTGCCTCAAATACCTCATCTACTGTCTCAACAGAGCCATCAAATTCTGCACAATCAGCTCCAAACTCTGAACCTGGCAGCATGGCTGATCATGTAATTATTCAAACAACACCTCTCAGTAAATCTGTGATGGATGTCTTTTTGGAAGCCAGAAGGCCTAGTACTAGAAAATCTTATGCTGATAAATGGAAGAGATTCTGTGCTTGGAACCAAGCACAAGGAGCAGACACAGCAAAATCAAATATTCCTCAGATTTTACAATACTTGACTGAGATGCCTGACAAAGGCCTATCTTTTTCTTCAATAAAAGTCCATGCCTCTGCCATCTCGACTCATTACAACACGGAGCCTCCCATCTTTTCTCATCCTCTGCTAAAACAGTATCTTAGAATCTTAGAGGGGCCAAAAATTTAAGGCCTCCCAGAAGATCACCAACTCCTGCATGGGACTTCAGTTTTGTGCTGTAAAAACTCACCCTGCCTCCATTTGAACCAGCAACTACTGCGGATATAGTTTTTATCTTGGAAAACAGCTTTCCTACTGGAAATCACTTCAGCAAGAAGGGTTTCAGAACTACAGGCCCTCATGGCTGCGGAGCCTTTTATTATATTTTATCTGGACAGGGTGTCCCTGAGGACAAATCCTTCCTTTATGCCTAAGGTGATAGCCAGTGTGGCTCTTAACCAAACTTTTCACCTGCCAATGTTTTACCCAAATCCGCAGAACAGCAGTGAGCGGATTCTGCATTCATTGGACGTACACAGACAACTAAGATTCTACTTAAACAGGACCAAATCTCTAAGAAAGTCTGAGCAACTACTGTTGGCATTTGCTGCAGGATCAGAGGGGAAGGGTATATCAAAGCAGACTATGCATTCATTTCTGCTACTTGCATCATGGTAAGCCCAAGGGAATCAGGTCACATTCCACCAGGGCTGCCTCTACCTCAGCAGCCTTTCTCAGAGGGGTTCCAACCAAAGACATTCTAAAAGCTGCAGGGCCTTATAGCTGCTCCTAATGCTATTTAGTTCCATCCTCCCATCCATAGCTTTGGGATTCTACCCAAATGTAATGACTGCAACAGTGAAACATGAAGAACATAGTACAGTTGTGTACACTTACCATAAATGTAGATGTTCGAGTGTATTCACTGTTGCAGTCCGGGTTACCCACCCGCCACCCCCCTTTTTTCTAGAACTTCTCTTTCCTTCATTATATTCTAAAGCCTTTGTGGTGTATTTGCTTTTAGATGAAGGTAAAGTTTATGTTGCTAAAAGTGCATTTCCATATATATTGCTGTTTATTTATATAGATGTATATATATATATATATATATATATATATATATATATTTGCTCCCCATTTGGGGGGAACCTGACATCTGGGGCAAGAAAAACTGAATAAAATGGTGTTGGCTGCATGTTTTATACCCCTGATGACCTGACATCATGGAAGAAGAGACAGCAACCAACTCAGGACCCAAGACATTGATATTCAGGCTGACTGAGGGCAATCTGCCAGCAGATTACCCAAATGTAATGACTGCAACAGTGAATACACACAAACATCTACATTTATGGTAAGTGTACAAAACTTTACTTTACATTGATAAGAATTAAGTTCTTTCTAAAGTTTAAATTATGAGTCCCTCATTGTTCAGTGTGCAATGTATCCACATATTTAACATGCATCGACTTGTACAGCTTCAGCAGAACCATGCACATCTTTAATTGTAAAGGAGCATAAACACAGATGGGTGTGAAATCAGAATATGAGGTCTATAAAGCATAAACTGTTTGGTTGAGGAGACTGATATAATATGGAATAGCCTTAAACCCAGCTGAAAAATTGGATTTCTAGAATGTTATAAATCCAGTCCTGATAACTATGAGGCATTGTGCTTATTTATTCATTTATTTCTGCTGACATGGTAATAAAGAAACAATGGAATATAAGGTCCTGCTATATTCTGGTATGTATTGAGAGAGGACATTTGCCTTTTATAAAGGAGGACTGATATTTGAAGTTCCTACTTATGTGACATATAGGGTATTCTGGGTATTGTAAAACAAACAATTTATATGTATATGAAGCTTAGTGCAGTGCATGCATTTTGTGTCCTACTTGCAACCAGGAAATAAAAGATGATATCTTGGAAATGCATTAATGATTACAACTAGCTTACACATTTTGCTGATTTTATAGTGTCCAGTGGCACTCTACGCAGAGCAAGTCTATCCTGCCAAGAAGATCTGCTGCCTATTGCTAACATTGACTATTATTTTTGAATTCTGGAGAACTGATCCTTCTGACACTATACTTCTGTTTTACAGTTATAAGCATATTTTCCTTGTATAGATGTGTGATCAGTCCTAAAAACTTTTATTTGTTTGTTTTGATTACATATTGGTCTATATGTTTTACTGGGACAGCTTGTTTGTATTTTTCTTTCTTGTTCATGGTTGATGTTTTTAATAAAGTTGATGGTGAAAAAAAAAAAGAAAGAATTACCCATGCAGGAGGTCTGGCCAGTACACTTCCTACTGGAGTGGGGATGCTGGGTTACTTTGTTGTGGATTCTAGGAGGATTCTGTATAAAATTGCTGAATGGAGTGTGACTGAAACATGTGGATGAACTGAAGTGATTACAACACCTGAACATGTTTACCTGGCTTGAGTGTGAATGCAAGTTAACCTAGTTATTTAAATGCACTTAAGTTATGACTTTCTGAAAAGTCTGTAATCACTGCAATTAGTGAACTTGCACTAAATCTAAGGGAGCATCTCTGTTTTGTTGCTATCGATACAGCCTTCACATCTTAAGGAATTATGTTGTATAATGATTATTCAGCTTATTTGACTCAGAAAAGAAGAGTTGTTGCCTCTTAACTTTTGCTTTGCAATATAAGTTCATTAGTATAACACTGATTTTTCCTACGGTACAGAATGTAAATATCCCAAGCAAAGTTAAAATGTATAACACATCAGAATAAATGACAGATTCAGAAACCAAAATCTGATGTGTTCATGTCCAGGTAAAATGTACAGTATGGAGCATGAAGAGGCCTAACATGTGTTGTCGCAGACCTCCCTGACACCTGGGCAAGAACAAACCATATGTAGATAACCTGAATTCTCGTTATGACATCTCCATCATGAATCACCAGCCAGAATACTTCTTTTATATTAGCCCTCTGGTGAATTTTGCCACTGGCGTAATATTTTATACCAAGTAAAAATAATTTGTGGGACAAAATACAGGGAACTCCATTTAACCAACACCCATTTCCAAACACTCACACTATTTCTCCAGTTGTTAATTCCAAGACTAATACAGAATCTTCACCAAGTTGTTCTTTGAGTTCAATTAGAACTTTCTTTAACACTTCAACAATATACTTTTCATATCCCCTCTTATTCCAAAGAGCTATGGCAGACTTCCCCAAACATCCAAAATTGGATTCAGGGTGACTGGCAACTTTAGTTCTCGGAAATGCTGATATGAGCTGTAAACATTGCTAAATGTGATATTCATGTAAATGGGATTATTATTACATTCTTGAAATGAAGGGCATTCCATAGTGTTATTGCTCAATGTGTCTGTCCAAAATAGGCATCCCATAGTGATCCAATCCTGCCAGAAAATAAATTTGCAATTAGTCTGGTACCAGTCTTAATCCTAAATGTGATACCATATCCCAAAGTAAGAACCAGGCCTTTCCCTGTAATCCTTTTACCGGTCCAGTTTTTAGCAATCAGGGGTCCCATATTTTTCCCTCTCTCTTTCACTTTTTCACTTGTCAAAGGAAGCAAGCAATGAACATGTATATCACAGGCCTGTGGAATCACCCGTATTGGAGCCAGTATCCTTCTTGACTGAAGCACTTAACTTAAAGCTTTGGCCATTACATACAATGAGAAATATGGAAGATATAGAACATCTTTAGTAAAGCAAACAATAGTTTTCTTCTGTGTCTTCTAGGTAGATAGGGTGTCCATAAGAATATTATAATTGCCTGAAATATCTGTTGATATAGACTTCTACATGTATGAGACAAATGCCTTCACAGAGAAATGAATTTGAGAAGGCAAAGCATTTTGATTGAATTCATTATGTCTAAAAGGAAATATGTAAGCACAGCTTTTCTCACAGCATTTTATTAACTTCAGAGAATACCAGGTTATGTTCATATCAAGCATTTCTGACCATTTAGATGAAATAAATATGTCATATATCTGCAACTTGCCTAAACTTTGATCTCAAGATCTTCTGTTTTGTCAATCAACATATAACATGCAAAATGTAGGGGAAAAAGGTGGCTCTATCCTTATTTAAAACTAAATCTTAAGTCTCTCAAACTTTGTCATCATATCCAGAATGAGTTTTAAGTTGATTTCTGGACTGGATATCCAACTGACACTATCATCAGCAAACTAAGTTAATAACATTAGAGTAACACTTGGAAATGTTATACTATAACTTGGACACATCTGATAAAGATATTTGGGAAGAAAATCAATTGCCGAGACAAAAAGTATTGGTGATAGAGGGTAGTTTTAGTGTGTGTCTCCTGACAATGGGAAGGCAGAGGAAAATTCACAGTTGACATTAACCTATGCAAAAAGTAAAGTTATATAGCAATTTATTCCTTTCTGCCAATGCACCTTGAAAACCATGCGCTTCCATGGAAAGCCAGAGAATGTTCCACTCAAGCAAATCAAAAGGCCGTTGGAAGTTAATTCAAAAAGCTTTCATTAGGGGTGGCAGTGAACTTAGCCCTTTGAATCATATTAAGCCATAACCTAAGAAAATCCAGACCACATTGTATGTCGTTAACACATTTTTGGTGGTTAAGAAGGATAAGATGTGAGTGATACTTTTCTAGCCATCTGGCCAAGGTCTTGGCATAAATCTTGAATTCCAGAAGAAGCTGAACAATAGGTCTATATTCCACAGGAAAAGTTGAACACTGCCACCTCTTGGGTGTCGAAAAGTACAGTTGTGTACACTTACCATAAATGTAGATGTTCGAGTGTATTCACTGTTGCAGTCTTCACATTGGGGTTATCTGCTTGCAGTAGCCCTCAGTCGGCCTGAGTATCAAAGTCTTGGGTCCTGCATCAGTTGCTGTCTCAGCTTCCATGATGTCAGGTAGTCAGGGGTATAAAGCATGCAGCCGATGCCATTTTATCAGTTTTTCTTGCCCCAGATGTCAGTTGCCCCCATAATGGGAAGCAATTATATACAAGATTACACCTCCAACAAAAAGCAAATACACCAGAAAGATTTGAGTATAGTAAACAAGAATAGAGGTATAGACAATAGAAGTCAGGGGGCTGGAGGGAGGGTAACTAGAACTGCAACAGTGAAAACACTCTGACATCTACATTTATGGTAAGTGTACACAACTGTACTATGTTCTTTGTGTTTCAGTGTTGCAGTCATCACATTTGGGTAGATTCCCAAAACTAAGGATAGGAATAGGTAATTAGATAGCATTAGGACCAGCTATAAGGCCCTGCAAGACTGCAGTGACAAAGCCAGCTCTGGATTTAGAAAAAAATGGCAAGTGGTAATGCTTGGTGAAGGTATGTACAGAACTCCAGGTAGCAGCTTCTAGGATGTCCCTGGTAGGGACACCTCTGAGAAAGGCTGTAGAGGTAAATGCAGTCCTGTTTGAATGTGGTCTTATCCCTTGTGAGGTAGGTTTTCCATGGTGCTTATAGCAGAAATGAATGCAATGGCTTATCCACTTAGAAATGGTTTGCTTTGAAATAGCTTTCCCCTCTGCCCCTGCAGTAAATGTAACCAGCAGCTGTTACGATTTCCTGAGAGCTTTATTCCTGTCCAAGTAAAACCTAAGTTGTCTGTGCATGTCCAAGGAGTGCAGTATTCATTTCCCTTTGTTCTGTGGATTAGAAAAGAAGGTTGGCAAATGAATGGACTGATTAAGGACCACACTGGATACCACCTTGGGCATGAAGGAGGGATTGGTCCTGAGAGACACCCTGTCTGCATGAAAGATGATGAAAGGCTCCACAGCCACGAGGGCCTGTAATTCAGACACCCTTCTTGCTGAAGTGATGGCTAGAAGGAAGACTGTTTTCCAAGATAGGAATTTCAACTCTGCACTTGCAGCTGGCTTGAAGGGAGGTAGAGTGAGCTTTTCCAATACAAAGTTAAGGTCCCAGGCTGGAGTAGGGTTTTCCTGGGTGGTCTTAAGTTTTTTGCCCCTATGAGGAATTGCTTCAGCAGTGGATGAGAGAAGAGGGGTGGTTCTGTATTGTAATGAGCTGAAATAACTGAGGCATGAATTTTGATGGAGGAAAAGGAAAGGTCCTTGTGAAGCATCTCAGTTAAGTATTGAAGAATCTGAGGTAAATTGGGTGCTGCTGTGCCCATCCCATAAGTTAGGCTCCAGGAACAGAATATTTGCCATTTTTCAGCATAGGAATTTCTAGTACTAGGCCTCCTTGACTCCAGAATGACATCCATCACTTGCTTACTGAGGGATGGGAATGGAGAGATCAGGTAATTAGCCAGGCTGCCAAGTTCAAGGTTTGAAGCTGTGGGTGCAGAATCTGGTCCCCCTGCTAAGACAGCAGAGCAGGGGTCTGAGGCAGGTGCCATAGTGCCAGCAGTGACACCCTGCACAAAAGGGGATACCATTGTTTGCATGGCCAGTCTGGTGCAATGAGTATTGTCCTTGGTTTGTCCTGTTTGATCTTCAGAAGTACCTTGGAGAGGAGAGGCAGAGGGGGGAAGGCATAAACTGACAGGTTTTTCCAGGTGAAGGACAGGGCATCCACTTTCCAAGCTTGTTTATGGGGAGTCTTGTGCAGAATTTGTCCAATTGGTAGTTCTGGGAGGAGGCAAACAGGTCTATCTCTGGGCTCCCCTATTTGTTTCTCAACATGTTGAATATCTTTGATTCCAGTTTCCACTAATGTGGGTCCATGAGATTTCTGCTTAGGTCATCTGCCAGTATATTTAGCTTTCCTGGCAGGAATTGAGCCTGTAGTTGCACTTGGTAGCTCAAGGCTATGTTCCACAGAGCCATAGCTAGTCTGCCGAGAGGGTATGAATGGGGTCCTCCCTGCTTGTTTATGTACCACATAACAGTGGTGTTGTCTGTCTTTACCAATAATTGTCCTGAAAGAGTGTGGTCCTTGAAGTCTGTCAGAGCATACTGTACAGCTAACATTTCTTTTTTATTGGTATGCAGGTGCATTTGATTTGGGTAGCATTTGCCCTGAATTCACTGCCCTGCCAAGTGAGCCCCCCATGCATAGTATAGTCTGATGTGTCTGTTGTTAGAGTTTGGGCAGCAGGGGGTAGAGTAAATGGCTGTCCCTTGTTTTGGTGGCAGGCCTCTGCCCACCAAAGGAACTTTATCTGTAGACAAGGTATGATAGGAATCATTGATTCTAGATCCTGAGAATGTTGACACCATAGGCTTTTTAGATACCATTGTAGTTTCCTCATATGCAGTTTTGCATATGGAATTAATAGAATGCAGGAGGCCATGAACCCCAGGGCTTGCAGAATTTTCCTTGCTGATAGCTGGGTCTTTGTGGCCAGTAGTTTGAAGTAGGCTGTCAAATGAACTTTTTTGTCTGGCGTGAGGTAGGCCATCTGGGAAGTTGTATTCAAGCTTGCTCCCAGGAATACAATATGTTGGCAGGGTACAAGGTGTGATTTCTTTTCATTTATGGTGTACCCCAGAGAAGTTAGCAATTTCTTTACAAATGCCAGATGATGTAATATATGTCCTGACTTTCTGCCTGAATTAGACAATCATCCAGGTATCGGTATATTTGAACCTTTCTTTGCCTGCAAAATGCAATGACTGGAGCTAGGCACTTTGTGAATACCCTGGACGCAGTAGATAAGCCAAAGGGCAGTGCAGAGAACTGATAGTGCATGTAGCCTGCTCTGAAGTGTAGGTATCTTCTGCAAGATTCCCTTATTGGGATGTGCAGGTAGGCTTCCTTTAAATCCAGTGTTGCCAACCAGGCATCTTTGCCTAGCATGGGAAGCAACTGATGAAGAGTTAGCATCCTTAATTTTGGGATTTCCAAAAATGTATTTAAGATAGACAGATCCAGGATAGGATGCCAGGAATTGTCTTTTCTGGGTACCAGGAAAAGTAGAAACCTTGCACCCATTCTTCTTCTGGAACAGATTGAATATCCCTGATGCTTAAAAGATATAAAACTTGCTTTTGATCCTCTGCCTACTGATTTCAAGCAAGGTCTGGCCAACCATTTGGGGTTGGTAAGGAATGAAAGTGGAATCTGTATCCTTGGGAAACTATATTTAAAACCCATTTGTCCTGGGTAATGAGTTCCCAATTTTTTGCCTGCAGGGCAATCTTTCCCACTAAAGGAACAGTCAGTTGTGCAGGGCTTGAAAGGTTTAAAGTTAAGTCATTGAGACAGTTTACCATAGGGGGAGAGTCTTACCACTCCCTGCTTTGGAAGTGGGAGCCCCCCACTGCTTAGTCCTGTGAGTACCTTTTGACTGAAGCCAGGGTGTTCTGCTGGTTCTGGGTTTGGACTGAGAATGTCTGGAAGAGGCAGGAAAGGAACAATTTTTAGACGGCCAATGCCTACTAAATCTGGAAGGCTTTACTTGCAGGAAATCTTTAACAGTTTGCATAGATTTAGCCTTTGCTGCCATCTTTTTAAGTACTTCTTCTGCTTTGTTGCCAAACAGGCAGTCTTGGTTTAAGGGAGCATCCAGTATCATCATCTTCTTTTGGCTGTTCCCATTAGGGGTCGCCACAGTTGATCATCTGTTTCCATTTCTTCTTGTCCTCTGCATCATGCTCTTTCACACCAACCACCTGCATGTCCTCTCTCCCCACATCCATAAACCTTATCTTAGGCCTTCCTCTTTTCCTCTAACCTGGCAGCTCCATCCATAGCATCCTTTTTCCAATATACCCAGCATCCCTCCTCAGCACATGTCCAAACCAATGCAATCTCGCCTCGCTTGCTTTATCTCCAAACTGTCCAACCTGAGCTGACCCTCTAATATACTGATTCCTAATCCTGTCCATTCTAGTCACACCCAGTGCAAATCTTAACATCTTTAACTCTGCCACATCCAGCTGTGACTCCTGCCTTTTCATCAATGCTACCGTCTCCAACCTATATAACATAGCTGGTCTCACTACCCTCTTGTAGACCTTCCCTTTCACTCTTACTGGTACCCGTCTGTCAAAAATCACTCCTGACACTCTTCTCCACCCATTCCACCCTGCCTGTACTCTCTTCTTCACCTCTCTTCCACACTCACCATTACTCTGAACTGTTGATCCCAAGTACATAAACTCATCCACTTTTACCAGCTCTACTCCCTTCATCCTCACCATTCCTCTACCCTCCCTCACATTCACACACATATATTCTGTTTTAGCCCTACTGACCTTCATTCCTCTCCTCTCTAAAGCATATCTCCACCTCTCCAGGGTCTCCTCAACCTGGCCCTACTCTCACTACATATCACAATGTCATCTGCAAACATCATAGTCCACGGAGTCTCCTGTCGGATCTCATCTGTCAACCTGTCCATCACCACTACAAATAAGAAAGGGCTCAGAGCTGATCCTTGATGTAATCCCACCTCCACCTTAAATGTATCTGTCACTCCCACCGCAGTCCTCACCAATGTCCCACTACCCTCGTACATATCCTGTACCACTCTTACATACTTCTCTGCCACTCCTGACTTCCTCATACAATACCACAACTCCTCTGTAGACAGCCTGTCATATGCTTTCTCTAAGTCCACAAAGACACAATGCAACTCCTTCTGACCTTCTCTGTATTTCTCCAATAACACTCTCAGAGCAAATATTGCTTCTGTTGTGCTCTTTCCTGGCATGAAACCATACTGCTGATCACTAATCATCACCTCCCTTCTTAACCTAGCTTCCACTACTCTTTCCCATAACTTCAAGCTGTGACTGATCAATTTTATCCCTCTGTAATTACTGCAGCTCTGCACATCACCCTTATTCTTAAAGATAGGTACCAAAACACTTTTTCTCCACTCCTCAGGCATCCTCTGACTTTTCAAAATTTCATTAAACAATCTGGTTAAAAATTCCAGTGCCGTTTCACTTAAGCACCTCCATGCTTCCACTGGTATGTCATCTGGCCCAACAGCCTTTCCATTCTTCATCCTCTTCATAGCTATCCTTACTTCCTCCTTGCTAATCTGTTTCACTTCCTGATTCACTATCCCCACATCATCCAACCTTCTCTCTCTCTCATTCTCTTCATTCATCAGTCCTTCAAAGTACTCTTTCCATCTACTCAACACACACTCCTCACTTGTGAGTACGATTCCCTTAATATCCTTTATCACCCTTACCTGCTGCACATTTTTCCCAGCTCTGTCCCTCTGTCTAGCCAATCAGTACAGGTCCTTTTCTCCCTCTTTAGTGTCCAATCTCTCATACAACTCTCCATATGCCTTATCCTTAGCCTTCGCCACTTCTCTCTTTGCCATGCGCCTCATCTCCTTATACTCATGTCTACTTTCTTCATCTCTTTGACAATCCCACTTCTTTTTTGATGACCTCTTTCTCTGTATACTCTACTGTACTTCTTCATTCCACCACCAGGTCTCCTTGTCCTCCTTCCTCTTTCCAGATGTCACACCAAGCACCTTTCTAGCAGTCTCCCTTACTAGCTCTGCTGTAGTTACCCAGCTATTCGGTAACTCTTCACTCCCAGTGCCTGTCTTAATTCTTCCTGAACTCCACCTCACAATCACCCTTTTTTAACTTCCACCATTTAATCCTTGGCACTGCTTTCACACTCCTCCTCCTTTTCTTGATCACCAACGTCATCCTACAGACCACCATTCTATGCTGCTTAGCAAAACTTTCCCCTGTGACCACTTTACAGTCTCCAATCTCCTTCAGACTGGCGCTCCTACATAGGATATATTCCACCTGTGTGCATCTTCCTCCACTCTTGTACATCATCCTATGCTCCTCCCTCTTCTTAAAATACGTATTCACCACAGCCATGTCCATCCTTTTCGCAAAATCCTCAATCATCTGACCTTCTGCATTCCTCTCAACACCTTACCTACCCATCATTTCCTCAACCCCTCTGTTCAATTCACCAACATGCCCATTGAGGTCCACTCCAATTACTAATCTCTCACCATTGGGTACACTCACCACCACTTCATCCAACTCACACCAAAATTTTTCTTTCTCATGCATCGCACACCCAACTTGTGGAGCATATGCAATAACAACATTCATCATTACACCATCAATTTCAAGCTTCATAAACATCACTCTATCAGACACTTCACCACCAAAACACTCTTGGCATACTGTTCCTTTAGGATAACCCCTACCCCATTTCTCCTGCCATCCACACCATGATAGAACAATTTGAACCCGCCTCCTATACACCTGGCCTTACTTCCCTTCCATCTGGTCTCTTGCACGCACAATATATCAACCTTCCTTCTCTCCATCATATCAGCTAGCTCTCTCCCTATACCAGTCATATTGCCAACATTCAAAGTTCCTACCCTCATGACTACACTCCTAACCTTCCTCCTCTCTTCCTGCCTTTGGGCATGCCTTCACCCTCCTCTTCTCCTTTGGCCAACAGTAGCCCAATTTCTGCCAGCACCCTGTTGGCTAACAGTACTGGTGGTGGTCGTTGTTAACCTGGGCCTCGACTGATCCGATATGGAAATATGAAATGGTCTCCGCATAAGTAATGTGGCAGAGGTTTTACACTGGATGCCCTTCCTGACGCAACCCTCCCCATTTATCCGGGCTTGGGACCGGCACAAAGAAATGCACTGGCTTGTGCATCCCCAGTGGCTGGGTTACGGGAGCATCCAGCAATTTAGCTTTAACATCTGATCTGGCAAAGATTGTTCCTTAAGCCAAGCATGGCTTCTAAGTACAGACCCAGTGACAGCAGCCCTGCAAGATGCCTCTAATGAATCAAAACCACATTGCAAAGTATGTTTTCCGACTTGTTCAGCAGAATTCATTACATCCCGTAAATCTTTATTTTCAGCACAGTCAGGAATCAATGTCATTTTCTGTTTAAGCAATCCAATAATATGCTGCTGATACTTTAGCGTATGAAACTGGCAGTTTAAGGCCCTAATGGCCAAGGTTGCAGAAGTGTATACCTTCATACCCCATCTATCCAGTGTCCTGGAATCTCTATCAGAGGGCGTAGGATTTTTGGCAATAGTAGCCTTCATGCCCTTGGGTCCCTGTGAAATTGTCTCAGGATCCACAGTAGGATTTTTAAAAAAGGAACTTGTGAGAGTCAGGAACCCTGTAATATCTATCAGGTTTTCTGGGAGCAGGAGGTAAAGAGTCAGGGCCCAAGCTGGATTCCGAAAAGGCATCATCAACAATGTCAAGTACAGGGGGGATAGCTAAAGGCCTTTGTTGGGGCAGGAGTAAAGAATCCCTAAACCTCTTTTTAGAGTCAGAGTAATCCTGGCTTTCCCAGTAAAAATGCTCCCTAAGAGTATGCAAGATTTCACCAAAAGAGAAATCCTCTGGAAGGGAAGCAGAGGAGTCATCTGCATCAGAATTCTCATAGGTAGATAAGGGTAAATCCTGGTCATTAGAAGAAACAGAAATTTCAGAATCCTGATCAGAAGAATCATAAGTAAACTCAGTCCTACGTCTCTTAGAGGGGGAAGGTTGGCTTCCCCTTATTAAAGTAATAAGGGTTTCAGACATTCTTATCATTTGTTTTTTTAGGCATAGAGGCCTGACCATGTGGTCTGGGCATCAGTTTTCTAGGCATGGATCGAGTTTTAGGCCTTGAAGAAGAAGATGGCGTTGGTTTAATATGCAAGTCAGTAGGCCTGAATACACCCTCAGAAGCCGGTGCCTGCACAGTGGCTCCAGACCCATCCAAGGTAGAGACATCCGCAAGTTCCAGAGTTGAAGCATCTCAAGGCATACCAGACTCTGAATGAGTCTCAGTAGATGCCTGCAAATCTGAAGTAGCGGGTATCAGGGGCTGTGAAAGTGCCTCACTGAGTACCGGCGAACTGGCGACTAGCTTAGGAGAAGCATCGTCGACAGCTTTGGACCTATGCGGTCTGTCTCTGTTTTTATCCTTGCTTTTTTTTGGAATGTCAGTAGTCGGGTGGCTTACCAAAGCCATGTCTGGGTAATTGAACTGAATACCAAAATATTTAGAAGCTTAAATATACTGAAGATGAATAGTTTGTTGTTTAAATAAGGCACAAAACTGACAGCGAGGTACGTTGTGGTCAGGGCCTAGGCAAGGAATACAGTACGAATTAAAATCTTTATGAGGTATTTGCTTTCCAAAAGAAATACAATTATTGACTTTTACTGACATCGGTTTAGAGCAAGAAAAAGTTTCCCCAATGGGGTACTTAGCTTAGTTGATGTAAAAGACATCAGTGTATACAATGAAGGAAACTCAAAAACGAAAATTGCAGGAGTCGGCCGACCGGCACTTGCGAACTGCTTCTGCTTCGGGCACCACACGGCAAGAAAAATGGATAAAATGGCTTCGGCTGCATGCTTTATACCCCTGACTATCTGACGTCATGGAAGATGAGACAGCAACCAATGCAGGACACAAGACTTTGATAATCAGGCCAACTGAGGGCTACTGCAAGCAGATAACCCAAATGTGATGACTGCAACAGTGAAACACGAAGAACATCAACACATGCTGTTCCAGCAGAGAATGAAAGTTATCCAAGCTTCTTATAGTGCAATAACAAGTTAAGCAGAACTGGAGCTAAAAAACAAGCATATTTGATGTAGAATTCTGAGAGTAACCTATTCTGCCCAGGCACTTTACTTCTAGGCATGATAGTTTGCTTGATTTTTTCAAGGGGAAATTGGGGGACTTAACTGGGTCAACATTTTTTACGCAACTGGGCAGGGTAATGATACCAGAAAATGGATATTTCTATATACAAACAAGACAGTTTACATTGAAAGATCTTTAGGAGAGTGCCCAGCATTATTTGATTAATAGAATGAATGAATGTTATGTCAGCAACCATTGCTATCCTGCAAGGTGATAATTTGCATTTTCTGTCTATTAACTCTAAGTTTGTAAGCTAAACATTTGGAGTCAGAAATATCTTCAGGCACTGGCACGCTGTCGTTAATAGTAAAAACACTTCGTGCTTCTTCAAAAACACTTCGTGCTTCTTCAAAAACAATGATGGTCTTGAATATATTGATTCCAACTGACTACCAAATCACTAAAAAACTTCGAATGAACTCCAAAGAATAATAAAAACAAGTTTTAATAAGTGAGCGCTTTCACGGCAAGTAAACGCCACTTCATCAGACAAAACAGTTAAATGCTGAAAGACGAGGATTTAAATTACATGATATCTCGTCTTCAGCCAACCAGGAGACAGATCTCCTTTTAAAGTGCTAGAACCTGCGCTTAGTTCGCTATAGTATTTAATATATGTATTTCATGCATTAACCCTATGCACAGTGCACAAGTGAATTCAGTATAGTCTATCACCAAATTGACATCTAGTGGGTTTATTGGACAAATTTAGAATGTATCAGCATATGCTTTTTGTTTCACGATGTATGCAGTTGCAAAGGCATCAATAATTCAGTTTGGCACGTTTATAATACTTTCGTGTTGATTTGTTCTTGAGTTCTGATAAATTTTTTAATGCTTTTAATGTTTCTTAAGATTTTAAGGTTTTATTCATATATATGCAGTATCTTGTATTAAATAGATGATTTACTATGGCAGGTTCTAGCACTTTAAAAGGAGATCTGTCTCCTGGTTGGCTGAAGATGAGATATCATGTAATTTAAATCCTCGTCTTTCAGCATTTAACTGTTTTGTCTGATGAAGCGGCGTTTACTTGCCGTGAAAGCGCTCACTTATTAAAACTTGTTTTTATTATTCTTTGGAGTTCATTGGAAGTTTTTTAGTGATTTGGTAGTCAGTTGGAATCAATATATTCAAGACCATCATTGTTTTTGAAGAAGTACGAAGTGTTTTTGAAGAAGCACGAAGTGTTTTTACTATTAACGACAGCGTGCCAGTGCCTGAAGCTTTTGCAATTGTTTTGGAGAGTTTACGAAGGTTTGATTTGTGGTTTATCTGATACACGGCTCCTTGGGGTTTGACATCTTATTTTATACAACTTTTGGGATTTGGTGTTTTATATATATATATATATATATATATATATATATATATATATATATATATATATATATATCAAATTCATCTGCTCTTACTCTAACTGTCTTAGTTGCTCTTCTGCGTGCTGTTATCTGTTCAGTCGTGCTTACTCTGCACTTATTACTGCTTGTTAGTAGCCTTCTAATTTACTGCCTTCTGCAATTGTTTTTTAGTCATTTGTTAATTTAATTGCATTTATTTGAAATGTATTTGCCATAGTGTTGCTACACACTCGGGTGTGCTGGCCTGCACTACAATTTGAATTGTATTTACTGCTGTTTTGGCTGATTTTCTGTAACAAAAAAAAAATCTAAGCTTGTTTCCTGCCTTACCTGTAACTAGTCAAGTCCAGATACAGACTTGCCTTATCCAGGACTGTTGGTTAGCTTCTGAGCCCCCCAAGCCTTTCTCTGTTGGAGGGAAGCTTTCTAGCTTATCAGTGGGAGTAGTAAGCACTAGGTAGCCTATCTAGCATGGGAAGAGTGGGTTTTGGCCCTGAAATTGTAGTTCATTGGCCATTTGGGCAGTTTTTCCATCTCTTTCTACTTTCTGGTTAAAAGCCCATTTTGTGTTTGGTCCCCACCTTTCCAATAACTAGTGTAATCCAGGTACATATTTGCTGTATCCAGGACTGTTGGTAAGCTATTAGCTGTTTGAGCAGTTTTTTTCAATTTCTTTCAATGTTCTGGTTTAAAAGCTGCACTTGCACTTATTTTCCACCTTTCCTGTATCTAGCCTAGTTCAGATACAGAGTTGCTGTATCCAGGACTGTTGGTAAGCTTCTGAGCCCTGCAAGCCTTTCTGTGTTGGAGGAAAGCCTTCTAGCTTATCAGTAGGAGTGGTAAGCACTAGGTAGCCTGTCTACCATGAGAGGAGAGGTTCTTGGCCCAGAAATTGTAGGTTATTGACCATTTGGACAGTTTGTCCATCTCTTTCAACTTTCTGGTTTAAAAGACTACATCTGCACTTATTTCTCTTCTTTCCTGTAACTAACCTACTGGGTAGCACTAGAAAGCCTTAAACTGATACAAGCCATCTAGCTTAAGAGAGAGACTTTGGAGTGATTAAGAATCAGTTTTCTGTACTTTCTTGCTGTACTTAACTGTTTTCTGCCTAAACACAGGTTTTGCAGTGTTTATTGTGATTTAAAAACTTGTTTTTTTCACATATTGTACTTATTTGACTGCTTGCACTTTTAAAAAGTTGTTTTTTGTTTAAATAGCTTGCTTAACTGTTGTAGGCTACACACTAAAGTGGGATAGCCTTTTCTGATCATTTGTAGTCGTTTAAAACTGTTTTAAGGGTATTTTAACTGTTTTTGCCTTATCTTTTCAAAAAAAAAAATTCCTTGTTTCCTGCCTTTCTAAGCTAGTATAGTCTGGTTTTCAGGCTAGTGCTGATTTCAGGGCTGTGATACTAGTTTCTGAGTTGCCCATACCTTATTTGGATAGATGGAAGTTTCTCTGTTCACCTGTGAGAGAGGGGAGCTTGAGCAACTTATCTGTCCCTGGAGGAGTGGTTCCAGCCCAGAAGTTAGTAGTTTATTGGCCATTTTAGGCTAATTTCTATCTCTTTCATTTCCCTACTATAAAAACCGTGTTTGCACGGTTTTGCGCACCGGGCAGTGCCGGTTAGCTACGGTTAAATTATTCCCGGCTCCACTAAGTCTCCTCTTCAATTTTTCCCTTGAAACTACTCAACCTAAGCACTCAAGGCTCTTTATTCACCCCTCACCAACCAAGTGACTAAGCAGCTCACCCTACTATTCAGGCATGACCAAAGGGCAACGTCAGGTGCACTCTCAAATCCAGCTGGTGAATCTGGGTATCCTGAGGCAATGTTACAACTGCCTCATGTACAAAGACAACCCTCTCCTCCTACCACAAAACACTAACATATGTGAGAGATGCAATTATACAGCCAAACTGGAAGCATAGCTGTCTCTACCCAAGACTGGAACAGACAATCAAGAGGAGAAGGTTAACACTTGCACCACAACTCCAGCCGCACACAGACCTATTAAAACAGCACATAAATACGCAAAATCATACTCAGAGGATATCTAAATAAAAACCTGCAAAAGCATCAGAGACATCCAAAGCAGACACCCAAACAACCTGCACTTCCCATCACAAACCAAACAACACATAAAACACAAAATCAGTGTGCCGCACAATTACAGTCCTTAAAGGTGAAATAACATACCTAACACACTAGTAATAGGTGACTCTATAGACAGGCACACTGATGTCCCACTCACCAGGCTGGACAAGCAGAAGGTTACTGTTAGCTGCCTGTCAGGAGCCAGAATCCGCCACATAGCGCAAGCACTCAGGTCACTCCAGAACAAGTACAAATATGACTCTGTCATTGTTCATGTTGGTGTGAATAACCTGAGAAGTACCTCCCTGGACTACATGAAAAGAGACATGGAAGAGCTCTCTGATCATGTAGCCCAAGCTGGTATGACCCTGACCCTGAGTAGCATCCTGCCCTCACCAAGAATGATACCTCAGTATAAAGAAAAAATGATCAATTCCAACAATTGGCTAAGCTTCTGGTGTCATTCAAAGGGGATCCAGTGTCTGTCAACCTGGGACGAAATGCTCGACAAGCCACATTGCTTCGCAAAAGATGGCTTGCTCCTGTCACCCCTAGGCTTTTGAATACTGGCCAAGGCTCTTGCTACCCCCATAGTGCCTTTTTTAGGCAAGGGTCAAAAGTCAAACTCACCTCCGTAAACAGCACAATTAACAAAAAACTGAGGGTTATGCTACTCAATGCCAGGAGTTTAAATCTAAAAATGCACACACTCGAAGCACTCCTCAGTATGAAGAACATTGACATCTGTGCAGTAACTGAAACCTGGTTCAAGGCTCCAAAGCGCACCCCAGCACTACCTGGCTACAACTCATACCACACTTTTCGGCCACAGAACATGGACTGAAATGCAAAAGTTGGGGGGTGTATCCATATTCATCAAGGATACCTACACCTCCAGGTTAGTGGCACTGCATGATACCTCTGAGATCATCCATGTGCAACTAACATCGAGCAAATCTGCAATGCAAATTGTGGCCTGCTACAGATCACTCTCCATGTCCCAGGACCACCACTCCACCTTTCTGGAGACATTGGAAAACATGAAGGTCCTACCAAACACCCTGATATTGGGCAATTTCAATTACCCTACCATTCACTGGGAAAACTACTCGAGTACAAATTCCCAGGCCCAGCGCTTCCTGGAATTTATCAACTCAAATGCCCTGGAACATCTGGTAAACTCCCCTACCAGAGGTGAAAACATATTGGACCTGGTCATAACCAACATGGGTGACAGGTGTTCCACACCAGAGGTCAACCCATCACTGGTTAGATCAGACCATAAAGTAATCACTCTGGATGTCCACACCCCACCATCACCCCCAACTAAGGAAACCACAGTAAAAAGCTTTTCTAAAGCAAACTTCACCTTACTTAAGACAGAGGTGGTAAGTTTCACAGACCCCTCACTAAAGGATAATGCTGCCCAAGATGCAGAAACCTTTACAAATGCACTCTATGAGCACCTACAAGGATACATGGATCATGCCATCCATAGCAAAACCAAGACTTACTACTCTAAGAGAAGGAAACCAGTTTGGTGGACTCCTGCAATAAACAGGCTATACAATAGAAGGAGGAAACTAGTTCAGAAAAAAAGCAAATCCCAAGAAGGAAAGACATCCCTGATCAGTATCAGTAAGAAACTGAGGTCCCTCATGAAATCATCCAAGGCTAACTTCAAAAGAAAAATAGCCAATGATTCAAAAAATAAACACAAAACCTTCTTTAGCTATGTTAAGAATCTAAGTGGCAAAATAGCACAAAATATACTGAACCTACTGATATTGCCAACATCCTGGCAGGCAGATTCAGTGCAAAATTCACCCCCCTTTCACCTCCAAAAGGGCCCACAACAATACCATAAAAGTGTAGTGTCCGAAAAATCACAGACGCACAGGTGTAAACAGCCCTTTCAAAAGCCAAAAACACCGCATCAATGGGACCAGATGGTGTCCCAGGCTGCGTCTTGCATGAACTACAGAATGAACTAACCCCCCCCACCTAAACATGCTGTTCAACCTCAACCTCTCCACAGGCTACGTGCCCATAGAATGGTGCACAGCAATGGTTATTCCTCTCCACAAAGGCAGGGCCACAACTGACCCTGGTAACTATTGCCCCATAAGCCTGTCTAGCCTGGTCTGCAAGGCTATGGAACGCATCATCATGGAACTCATTAATAAAGACATTGGGAACCTCCAAACAACTGACCTGACCCAGTTCGGCATTGTTAAGGGCAGATCATGCCTACTAAACCTGGTTGACTTCTTCAAGACAGTCACCAAGGCCATAGATGAGGTAAAGGTGGTTCACAGAGCCTACCTTGACATCGCCAAGGCTTTCAACACCATTCTCCACTTGGGTATTACAGAAAAACTCACCAGCCTGAACATAAACCCCTACATCATGAGATGGGTTGCCAACTGGCTTACAGACAGAACTCACACGGTAAGAATAGCGGGCTCCAGGTCTGACTCTAAACCAGTCACAAGTGGTGTCCCACAAGGCTCGGTCCAGGGACCCCTATTGTTAAGCATATACTTCTCAGAAGTACAGGCAAACACAGGAGGAGTATGGCTAACCAGGTTCGCCGATGACCGCAAACTGGGAGCCATAATTGACTTTCTGGATGACACGGACATCCTCCAGAAGGGCCTTACTGAAACAGACACCTGGTGTCAAAGTCATGGCCTCAAGCTAAATGCCAAAAAATGCATAGTCATCCCATTTGGGAAAAACAAAACACCCACGAATTATCACATAGGTGGCAGCCCCCTTAATACAGAAGAGGTAATAAGAGATCTGGGGACCCAGGTAGATAGGAATCTTTCCTTTGACAATCATATTGCCAAAGTAGTTAGGAAATCCTTCTATGTGGCCCATCTAATTACTAAAGGGTTTACATCTAGAAATAAAGAGGTTATAGTGCCCCTCTACTCGTCACTCATTATATCCATCATAGAGTACAATGCCCTATTTGGGATGTACCTCACAAGACACTTCAAACAGCTGGAAAGACCACAAAAGTACCTCACCAAGAGGATTACTGGTCTCAAACATATGTCCTATGCATTCCAACTGAAAAAACTCTGGCTGTACTCAGTGGCATATCGCTGACTCAGAGGTGATCTCTGCCTGACTTACAAAGCCATGTCCAACTCAGAATTGATGCACATGCTCCACCTAAAGAAATCCAAGTCGCTGTGAGCCACGCTCTCTAGTGAGCTAAACCATACCACAACAGTAAATAGAACATGCTGGAGGGATAGATTCCTGTCACAGAAACTCTCCATGCTTTGGAAAGGCAGAGCCCCTCACTAACACTCTTCAAGAAAAACCTTGACGAGTGGATGGGTAACAGAAAATACACCCCTGGGATCACTTCATTGGCTCTGCTTGACAGAGGATCAGTTAATTAATCAATGGGGTGGCGAAAGCCAACACACTCTGGCTAGGTTTATAAATGCCCTTGGGCAGATAGCCTAGTACCTACCTATGAACCTATAATAGGACTTCTGTTAGCATGCATTTTCTGAAGTACGTGTGTGTGTGTGTGTGTGTGTGTGTGTGTGTGTGTGTGTGTGTGTGTGTGTGTGTGTGTTTGTGTGCGTGCATGCGTGCGTGTGTGTGTGTGTGTGTGTGTGTGTGTGTGTGTGTGTGTGTGTGTGTGTGTGTGTGTGTGTGTGTGTGTGTGTGTGTGACAGAGGGAGTGACAGTGAGATCTATGGTACACTGGCAGCAGATAAGAGGTTTGCATACCTCTCGACCTTTTAGCTCAAGAAATGTGGATAAAGCGAGAAATAAAGGGAGAACAAAGACTACAAAATAGGAACAGATTTTAAATGTTATACAAGAAGTCATTTAAATAACAAGATCTGTGTTTTCTGAAGGAAATAAAGTCTGAAAGCCAAATGTATGTCATTATTTATTGACTTCAATACCCAGTAACTGTCAAGAAATCATTTTAGCAGTGAGGGACCAAAAAATAAAGCAAATATCTAGATGCATTTTAAAAAGGATATATTTGGGATGTAAAATTCTTCCTCTAACACCATTTTCATATGATACAGCAACTTTTAAACATTAGGCGGAGGAACTATTTTACATCCAAAATATATAAAAAAAATAATATAGTAATAAAAAAAATATATAAATAAGAAAGTAAAACATAATTTTACAGAGATCCCATTCTCTAAGCACAATAATGCCCTCCAGAGCGTGTGTTAATATAGCAATAACCCACGCCTGGGTGTGGGTAATGCGGGATTTACCCACGGTTGGCGTAGTTTGGTCCCGAGGGCGAAGCCCGAGGGACCAAACAAAGACAACCGTGGGTAAATCCCGCATTACCCACACCCAGAAGTGGGTTATTGCTATTATACTATGACATTATTTAAGAAAAGAAATAATTACTTTTCTTAAATAATGGCATTGTATAATGCCTCTTTGCTGCCCTTCCGCAGCTGTCTGGTATCCGCAGCAGTTCTGATGTACTGCGCATGCCTACGCAGTACATCAGAACTGTGGCCAAAAGCAACGGAGAAAGCAAGATCTTCATTGCTGTTTACTGTTTCGCTATGTTAAATGGGTTTAACATAGCGAGACAGCTTTAAAATAAGCAACGGAGATGTCCATTGCTTATTTTAAAGCTGTCTCGCTATGTTAAACCCATTTAACATAGCGAAACAGTAAAAAGCAATGGAGATCTTGCTTTCTTCATTGCTTTTTTTTTTTTAAACCTGTCTCGCTATGTTAAATGGGTTTAACATAGCGAGACAGCTTTAAAATAAGCAACAAAGATCTCCGTTGCTTATTTTAAAGCTGTCTCGCTATGTTAAACCCATTTAACATAGCAAGGCAGGTTTTAAAAAAAAGCAACAGAGAAAGCAAGATCTCCGTTGCTTTTTACACACTGTGTCACTATGTTGAAGGAGTTTAACATAGCGAGACAGCTTTAAAAAAGCAACGGAGATCTCCGTTGCTTTTTTTAAACCTTTGTCGCTAAGTTAAACTCTTTTAACATAGCGAGACAGTGTTTTAAAAGAGACATACTAATGGAAAAAGTCTGGTCGACCGGACCTTTTTCCATTAGTATAAGTCGATTTACAATGTGCATGCTGGCCAATCAGCATGCACGTTTTGGAATATCAATGGGGGGGGGGTCATGGTATAATATGCAATTAATGCCCTCACTGGGGAGTAGAGGCTCTCAGCCTGTGGTGTCAGGCCTCACAACACCCTGTCGGGCATTATTGCTTTATTGCTTGCATATATGCATATGTTTCTAAAGTGGGTCAGTCTTCAGTTTATCTTGAGAGAGGAGAAGAGTCTTGGAAAGAAGATAGTTTAGGTGATGTGTCCTGTGTTGAAGCAGAAGCATTTCGCTTGGATGAAGGAGTGCTTTTTGACTTGCTTTCTGAATTTTAAATGAGTGCTTATTCCCCTAATGTGGATAGGGAGAGCTTGCCAAAGAGTACATGCTTGAGAGGAGAAAGTATGTGCAGTGTTGTGGAGATTGCTTCCAGGGATAATGAGAGTTGGTGTGGTTTGTGAGTACTGTCTCAGGTTGTATGAGGAGTTTTTTTCATAAAGTATTGCTGCAACAGGAGTAAATATGTGAAGTGTTAGTAGTTTGTAGAGATGGGATCCTAAAAGGGTGATATAGTAATACTCATAGTAAGGTGAGTTTGTAGTGAAAGAGTAGATGCTACTAGAGATAGTCAGAAGTGTGGCAATGTTTTTCTCAGAGGCAGAATCAAAAAATTGGGAGCCCATATTCAAGTGAAGAAAGGAAAGCTCTTTTGCCAATGGTAGTTCTGGCTGGCTAAGATGGAGGGGGAGAGAACTTTTTGGCCCAGAAGACAAAAGAGTTTATGTTGGCACTCACTTTGTCTATGTGGAAATGGAAGTGCAATCTCTGATCAAACCATAGTCCTAGGTATTTGAAGGTGGAGGTTGTCACTATGGCATGGTTGTGTAAGACAGAGACAGAAAAGGAGTCAGGTGCTTAGTGAATTTTCTGTGGAGTTCTAAAATGCAT
The DNA here is from genome assembly GCF_019279795.1 of Protopterus annectens. Taxonomy (NCBI): domain Eukaryota; kingdom Metazoa; phylum Chordata; order Ceratodontiformes; family Protopteridae; genus Protopterus; species Protopterus annectens. The sequence goes on from NC_056733.1 coordinate 1,965,544,213, forward strand.
AGTGTTTGTCATGGGGGGGGGGGTAGAGAAATAGTATATGATTTATGAGCCATGTAGTCGGCAATGAAAGTTGGTGTGAGAGCGACCTGATCGGTAAATGACCATTTCATCTGCATAGAGGATAAGTGGGAGGTGGAGGGGGTAACAAGGAAGTTTGTTAATGAATATGGAGATTACGAGGTGGCAACAACTGATCCTTGTGACACACCTTTGGTATTAACTGCAGATTCTGATTGGGAGGATCTTATTTGAACTCTTAAGTGTCTGTAAGTGAGGAAGTTAATAAACCAGGGAGCAGCATCTGGACTGATACCAATCTCAGTTAGTTTGCTTTGTGGAAGATAGTGGTCAATGAGGTAAAATGCCTTTGTCTGGTCTATAAATAGGGCACATGTAAGGAAGCCACTGTCGGAGTTAACAGGACATCATTAGTTAGGGACCAAAGAGCTGCTGTACTACTTTGTCTAAGCCAGAATCAATGTTGTTTGGATGACAGTGGGACATACTGCTGGATATAGAGGAAGAAATAGGAGCAGACTATCTTTTCAAGACATCTACCCAGAACTGCAATGGTATATGAACCAGGGGTTTATGTTGTCAGGTCCAGCTGGGGTAAGAGTGGAAATATTTTCAAGTAGAATAGTGACTTCTTTGGGCATATGCATTTGAAGTAGAAGAGGGGGGCAAATGGTGGTGGGGTGGGCAGTGCACGATCTGTGTGAGGTGTGGAGTTCATTGATGGGAAATTGCTAAATTCTTTAAGGAAACCCTCAGGAGAAAGTTTTACTGTACCTCACTGAGGGGTGATTTTAGACAGGGTATCATGAGCAGATGTTCCTCCTATAAGTGGATTAACCTCTTTCCAAAAGTATTTTAGTTTTCACAAAGTTGAAAATAAGACTTTCAGCATCAAAATCATGCAAGCACACCTCTTTTGTTATACTAGCATTCTGTCCATAGTTTCTTTTTTTTTTTTTTTTTTTTGTTCACATCACTCCTCATCTTGCGGAAGGAAGAATATCCACAAAGGAACAATATCCTTTTACCTGGGTATGTTAAGATACAAATTTTCCTATTTCACAATTTCTACAATTTTAAAGTGCTAAAAGTCTCTAATGGCCATGAAAACTATTACCTGTTGATGTCTACTATGTTCATTGCTTAGCCTTAGAATACCAGATTTAATACCCTGTAAACCAACATACTAGTACAGAGGAGACAGTCACACATTGCTTGCTTACTCCAAAGAGTTATGGTTTTTAGTCAATGAAGATTTGATTTCACATATTAGTTAGTATTGTAGTAATACTGGAGATTCTCTAGCACCTCTGTTATTAAGCACTTGAGAGTTGATTGGGGCCAAAGAAACATAATCCTTAGGCATGAGGTCATTCATTACAGATGCAGATGAGTTAAAGCCTACATTAAAATTAGGCCTTTTAGTATTTCTTCGTAAAGCATGTCTTCCTTTATTATTTTTAGAGAACTAGCAGTAGGAGAGTCATTGTAAATGTGATAGTTTCTTCCTTTTAATAGCGTAATCTTCATTTTGCTCCTGGCTAGATGTCATAGTTTGGGCAAAGTGCATGTAAAAGTTGATTAGAAAAACACTTTTTAGAAATAGAAGTCTATTTTTTTCTCTTTTCCCATGTGTGTGTGTGTGTGTGTGTGTGTGTGTGTGTGTGTGTGTGTGTGTGTGTGTGTGTGTGTGTGTGTGTGTGTGTGTGCGTGTCTGTGTGTGTCTGTGTGTGTGCGTGCGTGCGTGCGTGCATGCGTGTGTGATGTGTGTGAGAGTATCATCATCAATTAGCATTACTGTTCATTTCTTTTTAGTTTCGCTATGTGATCAAGATTTTATTTGGAGAAACAAACACCTCCCCTAAAAATATTAGAAGCAAATCACATAAATGATTTTGTAATTTATAATTACCACAAACATCTTCACATGGTGGACTTGCTCACCCTGATATGGAGAAGAATCGATTGACAGCCTGGAGGATTCACCCATGACTCTGTTTAGGTTGCTTTATGAGGATGTTCAGGAGATGTTAAATGATGCCAGAATGTTTATAAATGGATGGGGTTTTCAAAATGCTGCCCAAATGGAAACAGAAGGTCCACTGATGTTCATATCCCTCTGGTCTTGAAATATTAGTGTGAGCTACTTCATGATAGATTATTGTATAGATCCATTAAGGAGTGTTTAGGGGTTATCTGTGCTTGTCTGCTTATGCAGCTCCCTCTTTCTTCATCTCTTTTGGTAAAACAGTTCACAAAAGGAGTATTACATGTGAGCTCCCCCTCACAAGCAAAAGCCTTCCTTTGTGGGACCTCAATTATGTTCTTGAAAGATTTACCTTACCAGCTTTTGAACCAAACATGTTTTGTTTATTGCTTTGACATCAAGCTCTCGTGGACAACTTTACTTTATTTTTCATAGGAAAATGTTTATGTTGCACAGTATTCCTTCTTTCATACAAAAGTGGTTTCCGAGTTTACTCTCAGTCTATTAATCTTCATGTGTTCTTTCCAGAACCTAAGAATAAGGGAGAGAGGATACTTCATAGCTTGGATGTGCACAGGCAGCTCAGGTACTACCCTGTCAGAACAATGCCCTTTAGGAAGGCTGAAAGACTTTCTATTTCCTACACAGGTGAAAAGAAGGGTCAACCTGTCTTTAAGCAAACCATTGCACGCTGGTTATTCTCTGGTACTGTTTTTGTTACACCCATCATGGCAGTTCATGAAGTAATGCAAACCAGAAACTTTGTTTAGATACAGAGCAGCCTTGACTGTGATCATTCTCCAGGGGCTGCTAGATCCTCATCCTTCCTCCTCCCAGGTCGGGTAAGCATTGGGAATCTAGCCATATGCCAGAAAGGCATTGTGTTGTAGAACACAGTATACTTTCATAAGTTCCACTCACCTGTAACAGTAGATAGTTGTAGAACACACTGCTTTAATGGCAGTAACCTCCCACCATCCCCCTTTTGTTGGGTGTTGTATTTTTGTTCAGCAACATTTTTTTGTCATGTGTGGGGCATTGATATGGAACAGTATGTGTTTGTAAAACTTGGTTCTCATTTTTTGTTTGTGCCGGACACTAGGAAACTGAAAAGGCTCTATCTGCAAGTGGGAAGGGGTGTCCTCCCAGGAGATTGGTCCTTCTTACTCACAGAAAGGCAGAAGGAGGAGCTCTGTTCATTAACAGACTGCCAGAGAGTGGGTAGCAGGACACGCCAGTAAGGCAGTGTGTTCCATGAACATCTACTCTTAAAGAGAAGTAGAACTTGAGCAACTGTGCTTTCCTAACAATTTAGGTGTCTTGCAGGAAAGCAAACTATTGCAGAAGGCAAAGTTTTGAAGGACTAATCAGAACATGCTACAGGAATGATTCTGCTGCAATTCCTTCCTTTTTGCAGTGCTTCAATGACAGAAATGTATAAGGCAGTAACATGAATCAAAGTGCATATTATTAAGCATTGCAGGTCAGGTTGCAGCTGAAAAAAATGCATAAGGAGGTTTTTCTACAGATGCTATCTAGTGGATATTGTGGGACTCATGGGTTGGTGTTTTATCCACAAAAGAAAAAAGCCTTGAAAAGGGTGAAATTTCAAAAAGCACTTATGTGAGGTATTCCTTGAATCTTTTTGCCAGCACACTATTAGCTCTCTTTTCTTTTCCATTTGATGCTTTATTTTATTCTTCATTTCCCCCCTTCTGGATTGTTGGAGTATGGTTTCACCTTTTTTTTCCTCTAAGCTGTATAGATGAATAACTTTACAACCTCATCTGGGATGATACCTTTACCTAAAAGTTTGCCTATTGCTGTAGAGATCAAATAATATGTTATGCTATTACTAGATTGCCTTAATCACTTTGATAAATTGCATAAATATAGTTTATGTCTAACATGACTGCTTCTGTGCTGGGAAATTTGGCATTCCTGAGACGGGCATCTTTTCTGTTTTCCACAACAGGCTGGGGTAGTGGCAGCTACTGACCTTTGAAATGAATCATCCAACTGAACAAGTTATGGGGATGCATATGTGACTTTTTATACTTAACGCTTTTACTATTTTTTGGGGAGATGGTTTTGTGAACTGGTAAATCCCATCTGTGATGTTTTCGTCCTCTCATTTGCATTAGATGAGAGTGGAGTCAATCAGAGATGTTGTATGTTTCTCTTAGAAGCGTGGCCTAACTTCAAATATGAAAATGAACTACCATCACATGTTAAGCATCCCTGTGAAGACATAAAAGATTTAGTCATCCATTATTTTTCTTTCATAGTCACAGTAAATCATAAAATTGAATTGCACCTGCCTTCTCATTCTTAATGGTTCTGAGAAATTTTAACACTTAGGTCTACCAACCTTCTCTTTTCTGAGTAAAAAACTGATAAAAACAAACTTTAGAAATACAAAGAGAGAGAGCTCAACCACCAATATAGTCAAAAGCCTTAACGCAGTTTTATTGAAGCAAAAAATAAATAGCGTTTTCGCTACTACATAAATGTAGCTTCCTCAGAGGCTAAAAACACAAAAAAGGCGCCAACCAGATTTTATACTACAGGCAGCCTTGTTAAAAATCAGCTGTTATACGTAATACATCACTTCCTTTGAACAAATAAATATGTGCAAACCAATATTTATTAAAAACGTTTTGATCAACCATCTATGGAATTTCCTACCTTACCAATAAAAGTAAATACATTAAAATAAATACATTTACATACACATGTGTATATAGAAATAAAAATATATGTGTGTACATATAAATATAATTGTACGCACATTAATATGAAACACATATAAAAAATGTGTAAAAGGATATAAATAAATAACACATATATATGTGTGTGTATAACCCTAATGACCATATTAAGTGCAAAAACATTGTACTACATATTAAACTATTTCATTTGATCTATACTAGACATAATGAATCTGATTAGGTCACATTTGTGAGCAAATTAATATTGTAAATATAATTATAGTGGATATAATTATAATAAATCAGCGTAGGTAAGATCTGTATTTCAACACAGGGGCTATATTGCAACTTTCGTTTAAGCCTGGCCTATTAAAGGCATCTAATTTAAGCTGCCATTGTAGTTCTAAAATTTCTAATAGTAAAGAAATAGGTCCTCCCCTGATAGACTTCTGTTTACAGTCAATACCCATAAACACAAAACTATGCCCATGATTAGATTCCACATGTTTAGCAAGTGCGTTCTCACTTTTTTTATTCCTAATGGCATATATGTGTTGATATATGCGCTCTCTGAATTTTCTATCAGTTTTTCCGACATAAAATGCCGGACAACATACACAGAGAGCAACATATATAACAGATTTTGTGTCACAATTTATTCTACAATTTATCCAATATTTGTTGTGACCAATACTAAATGAACTACGAAATAAATATAAACGAAAGTTGCAATATAGCCCCTGTGTTGAAATACAGATCTTACCTACGCTGATTTATTATAATTATATCCACTATAATTATATTTACAATATTAATTTGCTCACAAATGTGACCTAATCAGATTCATTATGTCTAGTATAGATCAAATGAAATAGTTTAATATGTAGTACAATGTTTTTGCACATAATATGGTCATTAGGGTTATACACACACATATATATGTGTTATTTATTTATATCCTTTTACACATTTTTTATATGTGTTTCATATTAATGTGCGTACAATTATATTTATATGTACACACATATATTTTTATTTCTATATACACATGTGTATGTAAATGTATTTATTTTAATGTATTTACTTTTATTGGTAAGGTAGGAAATTCCATAGATGGTTGATCAAAACGTTTTTAATAAATATTGGTTTGCACATATTTATTTGTTCAAAGGAAGTGATGTATTACGTATAACAGCTGATTTTTAACAAGGCTGCCTGTAGTATAAAATCTGGTTGGCGCCTTTTTTGTGTTTTTAGCCTCTGAGGAAGCTACATTTATGTAGTAGCGAAAATGCTATTTATTTTTTGCTTCAATAAAACTGCGTTAAGGCTTTTGACTATATTGGTGGTTGAGCTCTCTCTCTTTGTATTTCTAAACCTTCTCTTTTCTAATAGTCTGACATTTATTTCTGATACATACTTTTGTTCTCCGCATCAATCAGTGCAAATCTTGTGCTTTTTGATGGTGTTTTTGCAGATTAAATGAAATTGCCATCTGCATGGTTTTATATTGCTCTTTCTACTTTTCAGTTATTTTCATTGTCTGAGAACTGCAGATAGTTCAGTTTCTGACAGAGAATTATACTGAGTATTGGTTCATGCTACCAAATTTGGTATGTTTTTCAGTCTGAATGATATTCTTCAAAGAAGTGAAAAATTGTCATCTCAATATCAGAGGAAATTAGAAAATCAGAAGAGGAGGATATGTTAAGAGGAAATAGATGAAGGCTAGATCACACAAACTGAGAAAACTCCATCGTTCATCATCTTATGATTCTGTCAAGGAATTTTACTTTTTCAGGTAGTTTTGAAAAGGGTGATATTACTTCATTCTTTGTCTCCCCTGAGCAGGGATCAAAAATCAGTCACAGAAGTGTTTATTTACTTGAGCACAGTCAAACATCTGAGGTGTACAGTATCAATAAAATGGATATATACATATAGATAGATAGACAGATAGACAGATAGACAGACAGATAGATAGATAGATAGATAGATAGATAGATAGATAGATAGATAGATAGATAGATAGATAGATAGATAGATAGATAGATAGATAGATAGATAGATAGATATGTGTGAGAGGTTCCACTGGGTTGCACTGTGTGAATATGCATCTGGCAACAATCTGAAGTACATTACTATGAACATTCTTATTCTTTAATGTCAACACTGTCTGACATTTGGGAGAGGTTGGCATAATGGTTAAAGTGTTTACCTCACAGACACAAGGTACAGGTTTTGATTCTCATGAAAGAGAAATTTGCTAGTTTTAAAATGATTCTCAAAGGCCATTAACCTAGTAATTTCCTATCAACCCATGACACTAAAAGTTCAGTTATGTAGTTACTAACAAGTTTTCTACATCTGGCTGCCCATCAGAAGTGTGAGAGCAGCAATTACAATGCATGAAAAATGGAATGTTAGAGTGCAACTTCCAATAAAATATAGAGAATGTCAAAACTCACTGTAGTACCTTGAAAGCATTTTGTACTGGTACATCACTTCCTGCATCAACTAACATGGTGTGTCTCATCCTCCAACTTCCAATTACTTATATGTACTAACTAAGAACACAGCACTTCAGAATAGCGGAGAATCCTCCAAAGTACAGTAACCTCAGAATTAGTACATATTCCCATCTATAATCTTGCTGTTCAGATGATTATAGTTATGGCTGGCATCCCTTTATATATTTGTAAAACACTAGAGGCAGTCCTCTGGCACTCAAAACATTCCTTTATTTATGTAACCATAAAAAGAAAAGCTAGTACTTTAGCAACCCAAAACAAATCCAAGGCAGATGGTTGCAAGCAGCAACTGTTTTATTTGATTTTAGTTGTGAGCAGCAACTGTTTTATTTGGTAAAATCACTTAAAACCACTTAAAACAAACAAAAATCATTTATATTAAGCACTTTCATCCCTAATTGGAACTTCATCACAACATAAAAACAGTTAAGTTATAAAACTTTTATACAGACAACAATGAGCAATGACAACAATTCCTTTGATGAAGTAACTAGGGATTTGAGCAGACCTCATAATTCTATTAATCTTATAACTACCTTTACTTTGGACCACAGAACACTTAAAATGGGTTACTGAAAAAACTGGGTGATTATTGGGAAAATCCCACTTTGAGAGAGACGTTAGGACACAAACCTGGTTTTACATTTAGAAGAGATAGGAACCTGAAGGAAATTTTGGAACACACATCTAAAAAAACATACACCAGGTATGTCGTATGAAGAAATGTTTGTTCAATTCCCAATGTAAATTCATTCTAATGTGTGAAAGGTTTCTTATTAAAGGCAAAAGGCAATGAATTTTGACTGTAATTCTAGGAGGGTGGTCTACACGGCATTATGCCAACAGTACCCCTGTTTTACATAGGTAAAACTGAGCATAGGTTGAAGGAAAGAATTTAGAAACACCAATATAACATCAACAAAAGGAACCCCAACAATGCCTTGGCAAGACATGTTTTGGACAATGAAACTCACACATTTAAGTTCATAGTTATAGAAGGATTAATGGAGGGAGTGAGGGAAGGTCCATAGGTACAGTTATTGGAACTAAGGAAATTATATTGCCAATTGACTTTGAATGCCCATGGTTGGCCTGGACTTAATGAGTCTTATTCTGTTGCACCCGTTTTGAAATTTAAAACAATGACTAGGTAATGAAACAGAGGTAGGGGTGAATGGTACAATGATACCTCTGGCTCTTTTGCTACTGGTTCACACTTTAAGTACTCTTTTTATATAATAAAGCTATTTACGTGAACTTTATATTGAAAACACATTTTTCCTCCTATTTAAGCCCCATTCAAGCAAATCATATATGACATGCATTTTATATACTCATTAACTGAATGCCCCTATTGCCCATTACAGTTGTTTTTAATATGTTTTACCATATCAATTTATGCATTGAATGCTGAATTATTTTTAGGTACTTGTTTTGTGGAGCAATTTTTATGTATACAATTTTAACTAATCATTTTAATGTGATTTAGATTTTTTATTTATTTATTATCTAAGATTTTTCACAGAAACTAATATATACAAAAACAGAATATGTTTAACACAAAAAGTTTACAGTTTTTAGCTGGCTCAAGATTACAAACCGTCAAGATGAAGTGCACTTAAATCTTCTGAAGACTAGATAGCATTGTGATGCTACTTTGCCTAAGAATGGTTGGAGACACTTCCTCTTGAAACATCAAAGGAATTGATGTCATTGCTCATAGATGTGTGTATAAAAGTTTTCTAACTTAGCTGTTTTTATATCCTGATGAAGTTCCAATAAGGAACAAAAGCACTTAATATATATGAACTTTTTTTTTTGCTGTTTTAAGTGGTTTTACCAAATAAAACAGTTGCTGGTCATGAACTTCTGCCTTGGATTTATTTTGGTTTTGGAGTCTCTTGGATTTCATGTTTTACTTTAGCAACACAGCTTTAACATTTTTACACAAGCATTCACCCATAATCCATATTGTATAGTATTTGGTATTCAGCTATATTTGTGCCAATTTTAAAGGGCTATGGGTGAATGACTACATTAGAGCCTTTGAAGGCTGTGCATCTGTAGTGTTAGATCATCTTTTTCTGGTTATATGAATAAAGGAGGTTTTTAGTTCTACAGAACTGTCTATGGTGTTTGCAATTCAGTAGACATCCCTGGTCATCTTTGGTGGCCTTCTATGCAGTGGAAATGTATAAATATACCTCTTTTTATCTTCTTGTATCTCAGCAGTACTGCTTTAAGCCTTTAAAGTATGATACCATTCATGATTCTCTCTTCATTCTGTAGTAATAATTTCTTATTTTTGTAAACACCTTTATTATATTATCATGTAAGACATGGGTACACATACATTAATAGACAAGTAAACAAACCATATTAACATTTTTTTCATTTACATGTGCTATACATTGTTTATGTTTTCATTCACTGCAACAACTCTCAGTTAGTCCAACAATACAAAAATTGCTCATTTTCTGCCTTGCATTGAACGTCATTCCTCATCCTGAAAAATATTTTGTATGTATTGTTCCTACAAATTTCATTTATTTCTGTGTAATTTTCTCACTCCCTTCTCTAAAGATAACCACTTGCAGTTCTTTTATCTCTTTTACAATATTCAATATTTCAAATACACTTGCCTCACATTTAGATTACCATTTTCTATTAATTAGTTTTTTTGATAGCCAATAGAATTAAACCTAATACAGCCTTACTATATTTAGGCAACTCAGATCCTGTGCGCAAGCTCAAAGAATTATTTCCTTAGTTACAGCCATTTGCAACCCAATATTTCTAACAGAGTATTCTGTTGCACAGTTTAAAAATCTGGCAGCTCATTACACTCCCAAAAAACATGTTCCCAGTTATCTGTTTCATCCCTGTCACACCTCCAACATTTGCTGTCTAGTTGAGGAAAAAATCTTTAAAGTCTGCTAGGGGTATAAAAATAGGGGTCTATATCACATTGCCAAATGATCTATTCATTGAATGCCTCTTCATCAAACTTTATTTGTCAAAACCTCTATCTGTCGAATGGTCATTTTAGCAAATTTTTTTCCCGGGGAAAAAACAGTGGGCAGTCATTGGGAATTTGCCCTTTTCCCCACTGTAGTGTGATCTTGGAGTTGATATATTTAATTAGGGGTGGTGTGGGGGCATAGCCCCCTCACCTCAGTGGGTTTTAAATTTTGTGATTTTTGTGACGATTAGTAGTTGGCCTAGTGGTTGTTTTCCCTGGGAAAAATTTGCTAAAATGATTATTTGACAGAGGTTTTGACAAATAAAGTTTGATGAAGAGGCATTCAATGAATAGGTCATTTGATGATGGGATATAGACCCTAAAAATAGATACGCAAAAACTTTCAAGCAATGACCCTTAACCCTCTTGACGTTGCTGCATACTTGGAAGCCATACATATGCCATCCCATTGTTCCTTTAAACTGCTTTTCCAGTTTCTCTTGCCGTTATTTTCTAACCTCCTCTGATTGAATCTTATAGCTGATAAAGTGATATGTTATATTCCCTGCCAATTATCCTCTTTTTCACAGCAGCTTCTGTTTTTATTCATCTGAAAACTCTAGCAGAGCAGGTTTTTAACTTATGAACCCCCTATTCCTTTTTTTTTTTTTAACCTTTACTCAGATATCAATTCTTGCTAGGGAAGGCAGTCTCTAACATGCAATCCCAAATCATTCTAAGCTTCATTATACTCTACTACATTCCCCTCAAGTTATTTGCTCTTAATATCTTGGTTTCTTAACAATTTTCTCCAGTAAATTCAACTACCCTCTAGTCTATTTTCTGCTCCCCTATTTGCAGTCACCCCATTAGCAAAATTGTTTTTCTTCATTCCTATGTTGGCATCGCTCTTAGAATATTTTCAGCAATTTTATAAACATAATATCCTTTATGGCTGCTGTTATTCTCCTCAAGGCTCTGCATCCAAAACCACACTCTCTTCTTATTTCTTAATCCCTCCCTTCATCATCATACTTTTCCACTTTGAATAATAATCTGCTTCTATAACATATATCAGCCTTAAATACGTAACTCTAAAACTTCTCTTCAAATCAGGTAATCCAAAACCACCTTATTCTTTTGTGAGAATATACTTATTCCACTAAACTCTTGCCCTTTTCTCCTCCCAAATCAATTTCTTCACATCTTAATTAATTATTGTCCACAACTTCTTCTCCAGATGATAAAAATATGCATGAACTAAAGGGAGTAAACGTTATCACTGACTGTATCTTATAATCCATATCCATAAACAAAAGCTTCTAGTTTCGCAGTTTTTTGTTTAGTTTCTTCCCACATATCATTAGCTACCATAACAGAAGTCTTTTTAATTAATACTCCTAAGTATATCATCTTATCATGTCACCATAAAAGTGGGTATTTCTGAACCAAGTCATGTGTGGGTGCATAATTTATGGCCGTTATCCTTTATTTTATTTTTTTAGCTGCATATCCTGAAATGAACTGAAGGTTTCTCAAAATATTCCACAACACTGAAATGTCCTTTTCTGGATTTATCAAGTACAAAATAATATAATTTGCAACTATAGACAACTTTTCTTGATTACCATATGAATTGTATACTTGAATTTCTAAGTCCCTTACTTTCTTTGCCAGTGGCTCCAAATGTAAACCAAATAACAAAGAGAAAAGAGGACATCCCTGCGTTATTCCTTTGTTTAAACACAACCTGTTGGACAGGCACCCACCCACTTTATTTTTTGCTTCTGATCCTTCATACACCCTCCTAATTAATTTTATTATTGTATCAGGGAATGCAAATGCTTCCATTACCCTACTCATAAAGTCACAACTTACTTTCTTGAATGTTTTCTCTGCGTCAAAACCCACCAAAAGAGTAGTATATTTTATGCTCTGCTTCCCTCTAGATTATCAGTGATCTATTTATGTTATCAAATGTTTTCCCACCCCTCCACAAAACTGTATTGATCGATATCTATCAATGGTAAAAACTTTGTATTTCTTTTAACTAGTATAGGCCTAAACAATTTATAATCATGGTTTAAAATAGAACTGGGTATCTAAGAAGCTGCATCTGACAGGTCTTAACCTTCTTTAAGGAATACAGCTACCACAGCCTTCTTCCAAGTTGCTGGTGCTTCCTCTCCTTTTAAAATACTATTAAATAAAATGTTCAGAACTTTATCACTTTCTTCCTCCTAACTTCCAAATTTCCACAGGATTACCACCTGGTCTTGGAGAATTCTTTGCTAGTTGATTATACATCACCATTTTTATCTCATCTCCACCAGTGATTAATATTAGATGTTGTAGCCTTGGAATAATTAAGTCTTCCATTTGTGCTCTTTCTTTTTTCCACATTCCTCTACTTTATACAAGTTTTATTAAATTTCCAAAATATCCCCAATACCTTTATTGGATCTCTTGTTATTTTTCTTGTCATAGGCTCCCTAAGTCTGGTGAAAAGCCTTTGTACTTTTGTGCTGAAGTTGTTGTGCTAAAAGTTCTTATGCTCTTGAGTTATTATCAAAAAATGATTTCTAACATCAGTCTTTGTAAACTCATATATATTACTCAAATATTTCCTTATTTTTTCTTTAGCATTCTGCAGTTGTTCATCTTCTTGTTCTATGAGATTTGCATTATTCTGCAATACTTACATCTTTGACAGCCTGTCTAAATAATTACTATTACTTCTTAACCATATCTCTTTCAATTTTAACCTACTGTATTTTCAGCTTCATTCTCATTTTATTCCAATCACCATGTAACCCTTCCTAAGAAATTTCTATCTTTTCTAGTAATGCTCCAATAACTTCCACTGCCAATCAGTGAATTCCTTTCATTTTAACAGGTAGGTAGGAAAGTGCCAATGTCTCATTTTCACTTCATTATCCTTTATTTTTATCTCACTCTTATCAGTACATGATCTGAAGTAGTTATTGTGTGAGTTTATCAAAGTTTGCAATTAAATACACATGCTCCAGTGAAATATAACTTATATCCAGTCTAGCCCAGTTATTGTACCTTGGGGAATAACATAAATTCTTCATGAGTTTCTACTACGAAAGTCACATCCTCCACACTAAATATTTTCATAAATTTCTTCAGAAATGTATCCTGTTTTCATATTTCCCTTTTAGGTACCCCTGATACATTCTTATTATTGCAAATCAAGTTCCAATCCCAGTTATAAGTAATATTCATGGGTGAAAGTGAATTATTTCTCCCAAAAATGTCTTAAGCTGCATATTAACAGTTTGCATGCCAGCATAATCAGTCTCCCTTGTGGAAGACACACTGATGTTCCTCTTACCAGGCTGAGTAAGGAGAAAGACATGGTCACTTGCTTATCAGAGGCTAGGATCCACCACATTATGCACACACTCAAAGTCATTGGACTACAAGTACTGGTATGTCTCAGTCATAGTCCATGTGGTTGTCCTGAGATATACCCCCCTAGACTATCTGAAGAGGGATATCATGTTTTCCAGGCTGGTATGAGCCTAGCGTTGAGCAGCATTTTACCTTCTCCAAGGATGATGCCACAATATAAACAAAAGATGATTGACTTTAATAATAGGCTTAGTTTCTGGTGTCATTCTAAGGGGGTACAATATTTGTCAGCATGGAAGGAGATGGTCAGCAGACCATGCTGCTTTGCCAAAAATGGTCTGCACCTCTCCCCTCTAGGTTTTAAATATTAGCTAAAATGTTTTCTTCCCCAATAGTGCCTTTTTTAGCCAGTGCTAAACTGAAATAAATCAAAACCAAGAAAATCTAAAGGTATTACTGCTCAATGCTAGGAGTCCAAATAAAAACTGTACTCCATAAAAGCTTACTTTACCCTAGAGAATGCTGATGTCTGTGCAGTCTCTGAGACATAGTTTAAAGCTGCATAGAGAAATTTGGACTCTCAGACCAAGGACAACATCAAGCCATTCTTTAGCTATGTCTGCAACCTCAAAGGCAATACACAATTTTGTGCAGGGCTTAATGTAAATGGAACACCTATACTTAGACAGAAGAAATAGCAAGCCTACTGACCAACAAATTCAGCTACAACTTTACCCATCTTTCCGCCTCAACCTTCCCTCAGGAAATGCCATCAAATATAACTCCCTCTGCTATCACTAGGGAACAGGTCCTTAATGCTGTCTCTAAGTCCAAGAACACTGCATCAATGGACCTAGACAATATGCCAGGATGCCTTCTAAATAGCTTGAAACATGACCTATCAGTCCCTTTGAAATTGCTAGTTAACTGTAGCCTCCAAAAAGGTTTGAGCCTCATGAATGGAGAACAGCAGCAGTCATCCCTCGGCACAAAGGTGGGCCATCTACAGACCCTGGAAACTATAGACCCATAAGTCTCACTAGTCTTATATGCAAAGCCAAGGAAATTATTATTGTGGACATGATCAATACAGATATAGCAAACTTCCAGACACTTGGCTCAACCCAGTTTGGTTTCATCAAGAGCAGGTCATGCCTACTCAACCTGGTGGACTTCTTTGTAAAGGTCACTAAAGCAATGGATGAGGGCAAAATGGTTCACACTGCCTTTCTTGATCTGGCCAAGGCATTTGACACAATGCCTCACTTGGCCATTGGTGACAAACTCACTGGTTTAGGTACAAATAAAAATGTCACTTGATGGATAGCTAACTGGCTCACAGACCAGGCCAAGGAAATTAAAACTGGACAGTCCACCTCTACAAAGAGGCAAGTCACAACTGGAGTCCCTCAAAGATCAGTCCTTCGACCACGCATTTTTGGAATTTACTTCTCTGAAGTCAAGACTAATGTTAATGATCTTTGCCTGACTAAATTTGCAGATGATTGAAAATTAGCAGCTGTCATTGAATCCCACACAGACACAAATGTTATCCAGAAAGGGCTGACACAGACAAACAACTGGTGTCAGAGCCATGGACTAAAATTAAATGCCAAGAAATACATAATAGTATCCTTCAGGAAGTCATCCACCACTGGTAACTATCATATTGACAACATGGCCATTAGAGTTGACCCAGTCTTCAGGGACTTGTGGACACACATAGACAGTAATATAGAACTTTGACCATCATGTTCCTATACTAGAGAGGAAAGCATTCCATGTTGCACAACTTATAAACAAAGGTATGGCATCTAGGTCCAAGGAAGTAACTGTTGCACTGTATTCGCAATCATCACGCCTACCATTGAGTACAATGCCCACTTTACCCATTCAGGCATATCCAACAAATGGAATGTCCACAGAGGTTCCTCACTATAAGAATATAGGGCAGAAGTAAAATGTCCTATGCAGACACCCTCAATGTCCTATCCTTGTATTATGCCTCCTACAAGCTGTTGAGTGGAGATGTATACTTAGTATACAGGACATTGTCAGACCCCACTCTGATGGACTGCTTGCATATCAGCAAAACAGTCATCACCAGAATTACCCATTGTAAAGACTTAAACCTTGCCTGTGATATAAATAGGACCTGCTGAAGAGACAGGTATATATCCCAGAGACTACCCCATCTCTGGAACAGGCTCCCCATCCATGGGAAGCTGAGTTCCTCCCTTACCTAATTCAAGTGTAACTTGGACAATTGGAGGAGGAACAGGAAATTCATCCCTGGCTTGGCACCTGTAAATGTTTCATCTGCCAGGCCCCTACTTGTAAATGTTTCATCTCCAATGCCCTTGCTTACACTTATCAAGGGTACCAGAACTTGTCAGAGATTTGGGAAGCCTGGCTAGGCTTAAAAGGGCCCTTGTGGCCATTAGCCTAGTAAACACCTATGAACCTATGAATCGAACAGCCCATGATTACCAAAATCTACCATTATTGTCTTCCCTCCTTTTCTTTCACAATTGGAACACCCTAGGAATCAATATTATTATTCCCATTTTCCATTGTATCTGATGTTTTGTTGAATTTCCATCCTGAATTCCTTACTTTGCCAAATTCATATGTTCATTTTTTCCAATGTCTCTCCTGCAGCATTGCTATTTGCAATGCAGATTTCATGACACACTTCAGAACTCTTCCTCTTTTGTCTGTACCTGTAAGATCATTTACATTCCAAGATAGTATGGATAGAGTAGTCATTATGTTAAAAAAAATTCCCTACCTACTATGCATGACAGCTTTTTGGAATGCATTCCAACTTTGTTTTACATGCACACACTGCTTGGAAGTGTGATATTTTATACAGTTGTTTATTCTCATCCCCATTTGAAGCTATATCAAATTTTCAAAACTATCTGATTTAACAAAATCCTCAGTCAAAAAAAAATAAAATAAATACACTTTAATAACAATCCCATCCCTTACTATTTTAGAATAAACACACAAAATTATGTACATTTTCAACAAAAACAATATAACCCTTCAGATACAAACAATTATTCCAAATCAACACCTGCACCCATAGACATTACTTAATCTAAAAGTAAGATTATACATTTTAAAGTGCAAGTTAAGCCTGTGTTTCCACTTACACTGATGGCTGCCTCTCCTTTTCTTATCTGTGTTTCCTTCCCAGATGTAAAATAAATAAATAAAACAGTTTGCTTGATTTCAAAAAACTTTAACTTTTAGCCCTAAGAAAAATAACACTATCATTAAATAAATTAATGTGTAAACTATTTTATTAAATACATAAAAGTGTTCAGGCCACTGGGTGGATACTCCCTAATATTTATTATGCTCACAAAATTTAAACAACAATGAGCAGTAGTGGTCATTGAATATGCATGATGCTCATCAGGTTTATATGTTTATAAACACACTTTTATGGTCTGCAGAGGAGTTGGCAGCTATTAAAAAGTGCCGGGAAGCATGAACATGCAGTGAAAACAAAATGACTTGCTGTTAGAAAGCCTATTATGTGAGCATGTGCAAACAGCTTATAAAAAGTAATGGCAAGTTGATTAAAAGAATCAAGATGCAGGTGACATTAACTGGGTAGAACGTACACAAACTACACTGGTATTAACACATATACCTTCAGTACGAACACTGTAGTGAGGGATTTGGGGACAATAGTAGACTGTAACCTAAAGTTTGACCATCATGTGTCCAATGTAGTAAGAAATGCATTCTATGTTGTACATTGATTAGCAAAGGCATAGCTAGCTAGCCTCAAGAGGAAAAGAGGTTATGAACCCCCCCCCATACTCATCCCTGATCAGGCCCATAATTGAGTATAATGCCACCTTTGGCATGTATCATACCAGGCATCTGCAGCAACTGGAGAGACCCCAGGGATTTTTAACTAAGAAGATACAGGTACTCAGTAGCATATAAGCTGTTTAGGGTAGCCTAGTGCCTGGCTTACATAGCAATGTCTGACTCCAAATTGATGAAGTTACTGCACATCTGTAAGTCAAATGGAACTAGAATTACCTGCTCCAGTGACCTAAATCTGGCATGCAATTTTAATAGGATATGCTGGAGAAACAAATTCATCTCACAAAGGTTGCTACTTCTCTGGAGTAGGCTACCAATTCATGCTAACCAGAGCACTTCTATGACTCTGATCAAAAGGTGCCTGAATTAATGGATGGCAAACTGCAAATGCTTGCCAAGAATATCTCCCACATCCTTCTTGGACATGGGCCATCATTACTAATAATAATCTAGGCATTAACTAGACTTTTTTTTTCTCTTGAAATATAATGGATGAAATAGGCTAGGCTTAAAAGAACCCTCTGGTCAATAGTCTAGTAACTTCCTATGAACCTAATTAAGAGAGGAGGGTTAATGGGGATAACATACTCAGATAATGTAGTCAAATGCACTTAAGTCAAAAAGAAACATTTTAAACATAAATACTTTCATATCGATGAAATAATAATTAATCCTATCCATAATCCTTGATTAATGCACAAAACTAAAAATGGACATACTTTCAAAAGATGTGAAAAGGACACAAAGCAACACTGTAATAATGGGCAGTAGATGTGATACTAATGCTGAGAACATGTTGAATTGAGATAACAGTTAGCAAGGACAGTGGATACATTAGTGACTATTCACATAGACTATAGCTATTGAATGCAACATGTAGTGTATACAAAGGAATGTATGTGTTATAACATATTGTACTGCTGTGCTCTCCAATTCATCATGTACAAACAAAAATAAATTAGCACTACAGCTGTAGTCATGCAAATCAAAAATAAACATGTTTTACCATTTATTAGCATTTGGCCACCATAGAATGAGGGTATATTAACTTGAAGCCGGTAGTAGAGAAGCATGTTTTGTATTTTTATATACATCCTAAATGGTAATATCATAATGCTCAAAATACACAAGTAACAAATGAAAACACAGATCTGATAACATTTCAGTAGTTCAAGGTCACTGTTCATAAAGGGATTGCTTCAGCTACATGATTAGACTGGGCATGCTCACAAGAAATTACAGAGAACACTGCCTTACAGCATGTAAACAACACAAGCACACAAGAAAAGTGCCCTAACACAGGCCAGTCACACTTATGCTGATCTTATATAATGCCATACAGTAAGATATGTTATATAAGTCCTTATGTACTATAAAGCGCTACAGTGTGAAGAAAAGAATTGCAGTAATAAATACATGTTGGGGAAGACTTACATTACATGCATACCAAACACATAATGAATTAGACCATGATTCCTAGCCTCCCAGTAGTGTGCTCAGCATTTTCCAGTCCCATCCCACCTTCTTATCAAGCTTTCCAGCCTCTAACATGTGACGGCCAGGGAGACGCACATCATTAGCTGATTTTTTTGGCAGGAAGTGCTTAACTAAAGAAGAATAAGTTTTCCAGTCCCATCCCACCTTCTTAACAAGCTTCCCACCCTCTAAGACATGGCGGCCAGGAACACACCTATTATTAGCTGATTTTCATGGTAAGAACTGCTTAACTAAACAAGAATAAGTGTAGGTCAATACCTGTGCACTCATGGCCGGCCTTAGGCATAGGCCAACTAGGCGGCCACCTAGGGCGCTGCTCTATTAGGGGTGCTTTTCCAGTATTTATTTGGTGTAGGTAGACCAGGATGGGGGCACCAGGTGGTGTGGTGGGGGGCGCCATGGAGCCCTTTTGCCTAGGGCACCAGTTAACCTAAGGCCGCTCCTGCACTTATACTTATAACAGCAAGCCTATTATCCATGCGTTTACACTACTGCACCCACTTCTCCTCCCCCAAATTTGGGTCTAAACTCTGTTAGTATTTTTGCACACCAGAACCTTGTCTAAAAAATCCCAAAACACATGCCCCCTATTATGGTCTGCTTTTTATCTTTCTAAACTAGTGAAATAATGTGCCTGGGCCAACACCCTCAACTTATAGCTGCCCTGGCTCACTAAAACACTTTTTGTTATGTAGTATACTTTAAGCAGGGTAAAGCAGGGCAGTACTACTATACTGACCTGGTTTCTCACAATCCAAACTTGTTTCTCTCATGCTGCATAAGACCACTTCATGGTTCAACCTGCTCCATTCACCCTCGCTTCACTCTAGCTCACTCCGCTCCCCTACCCTACCTTCATTCCTACCCTCCCTAACTCTCATTCACCATCTCCACACCAACTTCACACCTATCCCTCTACCCCCCAGATATTTCCACCAACCAATCACTACACTCCCTTCTATATCATAATCCCCTCCGCTATATATCACAATATCTCTCCTTTTGGTCCCGTACATTATTGCACTCCTTCCTATTTCTCTGCCCCATACTACCATGCTCGCAAAAGCTTCACTAATACCTACGATTCCCCTATGTTGTTTTTTCTTCCTAACTCTCCAAGCTACTTCATACCATACACTCCACATCATAAACTAGCACTCTTCAACACTCCTATTCAGTCCAAACCACAACAAGCCCAACACAAACATACACATCTCACCACAACGTTACAATAAATCTAATATACTATTCTTCACTTTTAAATACATCCGCACACATACCTCTCTATCCTATCTTCACAAATATTCCAGACTGGTATCCATACTCGCACAGCTTTTGCTACACTCTCTAACTTAAATAAAATATGAGCAGAAATACATCCCAACTCATGACCCAAACGTACTTATTCAGCCATCTTACAATCACCCCTCCCTCTACACTCTAACAAATTTAGGCACTCGTCAATCTCTCCCCCAACCCTCCATGCTTATCTATTAATTACTAATTTCAACCTCAGGTGCTTTATAAATAAAGTAAATGCATTAAATGCTGCCCTTGCCCTCTATTCACCTGACAGAGCTGTCATAACTGAGACCTGGCTAAAGCATCATATAAAGATGAAGAAATTCTAACCAAAGGCTACAGCATTTTCAGACTTGATAGGCTAAACAAATGGGGTGGAGGTATTGCTATCATGTTTAAAGATTCCCTCAAACTGTGCTAACTAAAATGCACTCTGCCTGACCTCCCCAACTCTAAAATATTAACCACTTGCCTAGAACTCAGTTCTTACAAAAATATAATCATTGCCACATATTTAACTCCTAGGAACAACCTATCTAATATAGAAACCTTCTCTGCTGGGCATCAACTTACTTCAGCCAAGAAACAATATCCCTAGGTGATTCCAATCTAGACCGGCTTACCTGAACCTCTGATGACCCCTCCATTTTTATCAATATCTACAACTTCTCACAAACTATTTACTGTCCCACTCGCATTAACAAACATTCCAAAAAACAGTCAATACTGCAATGGATACTAATAAAGAAGCTCAACCAAGGTCACCAAGCAGCTAACTAGCGGGGTTTGGCTTCATTGGCCTGAATTTGTCCATAACAGACATAAAAAGAAAAAGTCATGGACATTCAGAATTGCCATACAGCTGAAACATCTGATGCCCTTATGGGGTCATTTGCATATATGCCTTGTTGCCTCTAATGCAAGAGCTTTCAAGGTATTACACAGTGAAAAGTCTAGCTTGGCTAGATTTTTCTATTAACTGTCTAAAATTTGACAAAATATAGCACAGACAATCAAAAAAGTCCACATTAAACTTGACTCACTCTATAGGGCCAAACCATACCTAACCAAGAATGCCAGACTAGCCACAACCAGATCCCACTTATTATCCTCCCTCATCTATCCTTCCCAAATCTTCACCAACCTGCACAAGTCAGATTTAAATAAACTAGAAACCTATAACAAAATAGCTAACTTTGCTGCAAACCAACCCCATAAATTTCATCACTGCACTACATTACATCAACTCAGCTGGCTTGAACTACCCATCCTATTATCTCTTAACCAACTAGCCATTGCCCATAGTATCATCCACAAGCCCGACAACTGCCCTTCATTCAAAGACCTAGTTCAAGCTAACACAAACCTCAAGTCCCAAAGATTATCTGACAAATTACTTCTAAAGGTATGTAAAACCCATAACTGCTATAATGACACTTTTTGTTCTAATAAAACACCCAAAACCTGGAACTTAATAGCCCAACACATCCTAAAAAATGCAGACAGTCACAAATTCAAACTACTTCTAAAAGAACACTTCACTAATCACTGTCTATGGTCCTGCACAGTACCAGTCTAACTAAACCCAGCTTGCTGTCCCTTACCCTGATTTGACCAACTTTTGTACACATACCAGCTACTACTCTCCTACAATGCAGCAAGTTATATTTTTGTCTCTTCTTCTAACTTAAATTATAATGTAAATGTAAAATAAAATTGTCAGCTATCATGTATGCTGCTAAAATGTTGTACTTGTTATCGTGTTGAAATGCTCTTTGTAAAAAATGTATATAGCCTCCTTATAATCAAACTCTTCTATATTTCTATTCATCTCTACCATGTATATGATACTCTGCGGTATTTTCAACTGCTCTACTGTCAGTTATTTGTTGGAACATTTGTCCCCAGGTTTCCACTGAAAAGCTTCCCAGCCTATCCAATTCTGACAATAAGTTATCCAGTATTACAATCTCCATTATTTCCCCACAACATGAAAGTAGACATAAGGGTTTACATGACACCGGGTTTGTCCTACTCCCTTTTCCCTTAAAGAGAGGTTTAATAAGCATGTCTCCAATCTTGAGGAATTTCCCCGTATTTATATGACCTAGTGAACAGTGGGTATAATGTTACTGTAAGTTCTTGCTGAAGTGTTCTCAGATCCGTTACTAATTCTGTCTCCTCCTTGTGCTTTGTTTAGATCCAGTCTGTGAAGTTCTTTTTCAATATAATCTAATTTGATTGCAATATCTGAGGTTACTTGGATGTCACCAGGACAACTTATCACCCCCTTTGTGGAGCAAAACTGTTTTGCATAAGATTTTGCAAATACATTTATAATCTGTCTGAAAATAAATTTTAGAATCTGCACACCATGTATCAATCATTTTTTCCTACCTTTTGCTATTTGAATTGATATATCCCTGAAATACTGAAATCTGAAAATAAACAAAGCAGTTTATTTTAATCATCTCTAAGTAGATTTGATTATTTTTCCTCAAATTACTTGAAGCCATCTCTTCTATAAAAGCTGAAGCGTGAATTGCTTCAGCTTAAACAGCTTCAAGATTCTACCCAGTGAGTAATTTTTCCTCACCTTTTCTGGTATAATTTCTTTTAGGTTCTCTAAATCTTCTTTGTTGACATCCAGGTCATGTATGTAATAGCCAATAACTGAATTTTACCCAAAATGATAATTTTACTGTCTCCCTTTTTGTAGTTTCAGTTTTCACACTGGAAGAGCTAAACATAAGCTATTTATCAGTGTGCAGCCATCTTAGAAGTCCCCTGAGGGAATAATTTCTGATAACATATCAGAGCTGTTCATACTAGATGTCCTTCTTCTCATAGCTATTTCACTGCTCTGAATGATGTTTCCATAGTCAGTGCTGATAACAGCTTTCAGGTAATTTTTCTTTTATGTCTCTCTCATGCTCCTTTTTTTCTTGTTTCCAGTGCATAGATATCAAGTTGTTTTAGTCCTCCTTCATACATTTTCTGTTACAAACCTTTCACTATTTTTGCATTACCTCTAACTTGTCAATGTATTCACTAAGGTGGTATCACTGTAAATGTGCAAAGTACTTCAGATTTGGTCTGACTAGCTTTATGTGTAAAGAATGAATGACTTCCTTTTTTAAGGAGATGCACATCAAAGTGCATTCCCATAACCCCTAGTTTTCCATTGTGAATGCTTCCATTTACTGCTCACTTTTTGTACCATCTAAAATAAATACACCAGTGTCTCGTATATGTCATATCCTAGTGTATAGACTTCCTTGGCTTCCTATTACCCAGTTGAACTTCTACTTCTTGTATTAAGCCTAAACAGGCACACGTGAGCATTCCACAAATGTGGCAAATTCCACACTTATTCTTACCACTGCAGCTTCACTACTGACACAATTTCTGTTCACTGTATGCTTTGTAAAAAGGAGTTCTTTTTCATCTTGACACGCTATACTGCAAATTATATTAAAGGGCTAAATATTATACCATGCTCTCTGTAATTCCCCCTTTCTTAATCATAAATTCCATGCACTATTGTTCCCACAGTTTTGTCTAGCCAACCACAGTCACATTTAGGATGTATGAAGTGTGTAGCTACTCCAGATGCAAGGTGATAGAGGTCGGAAATGGTGTGTGCTGATTCTTTGGTAGTGGTGTGCCGACAATCAGAAATTAATACTGATATTGCATTTGCAGTTAAGGTTGAAGCACTTCAGTGCTTCATGAGGGCTATAAATTGTAGGAAGATCTTTGCTACAATTTAGGAAGGAGAAATAGCTCTTAAACAACTTTTTTTTCTCCTCAGGTAATAGTAAGGGTGCTCTAGATTGGGGAATAGCACAGAGCACAAGAAAAGCTAGCTACAGTTCTCCAGCCAACTTTTAAAACAGGACACCATGACAGGAACTAATTTAATCAGTGTTAACTTACTTTCTCAGCCTTTATTAAATGCTGAGTGACAAGACTTGCTAAAATGTTGATACAAGCAGGAGTTTTTCATCATGTAATGCATAAGTAACACAGCCAAGAAAACAGATAACTGTTAGGAAACTATGCTGCCTTGTATCTTGCACCCTACTGCCTTCCAAGGTCAAACTAAGTGATGTGCAGGTTTCTGCCTGACCCTTGACCTCAGTCCTTTGAAGAAATCATAGTTGTCTTTCTTCAGAGACTGCCCTTTCTCCCTAATAGTTATTGATCTGAAAGGTCTGAGGTGCTACTAGCTGCACACTCACTTATTTTGGAATTCTGAGAAAGATCACATCTGATCCAATCACTTCATCAACGTCTAATTTTATCAGATCTTTCAAAACATGTTCTTTAGTTAGAAAAAAATCCAAAGCATATACTGTGAGCAACAGGCATCACTTGCAGTCACCCAACTCTTTAGTATAAGCTGTTTTTTATTCTTCCACATAAAAACCACACAGATTGAAAGCTTTCATCCCCTGAAACTGGGAACTTCATCAGAATCTAATTGCACTCCATAGTGAATTCCTTTAAATACTGTTTGAATAAATGATGTCCAACCCATTTAAAGGTACCACTACAAGAATTCCTCCAAGTAAAATGTACTAACTATTATTATTTATTTATTTATTTTACATTTGTTGACCAGGATAGTCCGACTGGATACAAATCCATTTTCAGCGGAGGCCCGGGGAGAAAAGCTCCAAGATAATAATACACATCGAACATTTAGTAAATGCTAGTTTCAAACAGATTACAGTCATAAGCAATACCAACATTTAGCACATATAGTACTTATTATAAAACACTTTACAAAACATAACATTATTTTCAAAGTTAAACATGCATAACATTACATTCAGGTTTAAGACACACTGAGCAGCAGTTATACAATGGACCCTTCCTGAAATGGAGTGGTAGAAAAAAGTTAGAAGTAGTTGAAGGTATGGCACCTAAGAAAGATAGAGGTCACTAGTCGGGGTTAGTGCAAGGACATAACCAATGAGTTTTGAAGTATTTCTTGAGTTTGTTTTTGAATTGAGTTAGTGAGGGTTCTAGGGTGAAGTCAGCTGGGAGTCTGTTCCATATTTTTCCAACAGAGTTGGGAAACAGAGAGTCCCCAGCTGAGTAGTGGGATTTGTATGTTTGAACTAGGAGTCTAGTGGATGATCACAGTGGCCGGGTGCTGGTGTTGGGGCTGATAATATTTTTTTAGTGCAGGTGTATCTTCTGGTTGGTAAAGGACTTTAATTTCCACTATTAGCTGGTTGAACTGCAGTGGGCTTGGCAGCTCAAACCATCCTAGGCGATTTAGGTTGTGACAGTGGTTTGTCCGGTAGGCTGTGCCAGTAGCAAATCTGGCAATGTGGTTATAGCAGGATGATAGTTTATTAAGATCTATTTTGTTTAAGTTGGAGAATAGAGGTGAGGCATAGAGAAGAGTTGATAACAGATGGGAACGGGCAACTGCAGTTCTAGCAAGTGGGATAAGTAGTTTTGAGATAAGAATTTCAGCATTATTGAACTGGGGTGGTTGTTGGGTGTCTATGCTGACAGATAGGGTAGACTTGTAAAGTATGGCTACCCCACCAACCTTTCTGGAGGTACGGCCTAGTCGAAACATACTATACCCTGGTGGCAGAATCTCATGGTCCTTGGTGGCAGGCTTCAGCCACGTTTCTGTTAGGCATAATATATCTGGGGAATGAACAGCTAAGAGAGCATGCAGGTGTTGAGTTTTGTTATTTATGCTCCTAATGTTTAGATGGCAGGCCGGCAGTGAGCTAGGAGGTCTATTTGTTGGAGCTATGGTGGTAGGGGATATAGTAGGGGGATTAGCACCAACAGGTGTAAATGGACCAGGGTTTGGGTGGATGTCGCCATCCTTTGTGAGGTTGTAGTGTATCCTGAGTATGAGTTTTAAGATTTTGAAAAAAGTTTTGTAATAGTGTCTAGTTTTATGACTAATGTAACAAGGTCTAGTAAGATGGTAGTATTTAGGGGTTAAGGAGGTAAGCATGAATGGAGTGAATAAGGGTGCATTATTATCTGTTGTAGATGGGATGGATGTTTGGAATTTAGGGTAGTGGAAACCTGGGTGATCCTGATATTTGTAGGCGGTTTGGAGATATGGGATGAGTAAAAGGGGTAGAAGTAGAGTTAATAAGACTATTTTGGGTGATAGCATACCTACTGAATAGTACTTGAAACTTAGGCAAAAGGAATAGTAGAGTTGGAGGACTGGTGCTATCAGGTTGAGAGTGGTGCTATTGAGTGACAAGTTATTACTGATTGGTTTAAAAAAAAGTGGGGTGTGGTCTAGTACCAATAAATGTAGCAGCACCAGGGGCAGGAGGTATTTGGGGGCAGGGTGGGGTGCAAATCAAGCCCGAGCAAAGTGAAGGCAAGTGGAGCAGGGATAAACCAATGCCTGTACTAAGTTGTAGCAGTTTAATCTGTATGAGGAAAGAGAGGGGTGGAGGAAAAGAGAAGGCAGTAGGAGTGGTTAGATGAATACCTTGATTGACTGATATCACACCAGAGGTAAGTTGAATGTAAGGGCCTAAAATCTGCACTGAACTATAAAAATTATAACAAAAAACATCATATTCTAAAAGAAAAAACCTTTTCAAATTCCAAAACATTCATTAAATATGAACTTTAAAAACTTTCTTTAAGTGGTAAAATTCAAAGACATTATAAATATATATTAAATTCCTTAACATACTCTTAAATGTACTATGAAGTTAACCCTCTTCCAGTTTGAATACACAGTACCTATGAGGTAGCTTTCCTCACTAATATTGGTTTTAAGGATACCACCTCATTAAGACCTGGTGCATATGTTGCAGCTAGTTTTATTTGCCACTTAGTCTTCCTTTCCTCTATATAATTCCTATATTCACCCCCCTAGGGTTTGGTCTTACTCGCTCCACAATACCAAATAAAAACTGAACAGAATTTGCACATACTAAAAAGTGTTTATATAGGGCATTATTTGTATTCCTTGTACCAACCTGATACTGGTGCTCATATATCCTGTCCCTAAGACGCCTTTCCGTCTTACCTATATAGTAAGCTGGACAGGTTTTACAAACTGCCAGGTAAATCACCCCTGATGTTTAACAATTTCCTTTTTCAAAAACCACTTTAGACTTCTAAGTGTTTTGCAGGGTTAATGTGTTCTTAACTTGAATATACTTGCATTGTACAGAAGCACCACATCACTTTTTTTAGTAAGTTCAAAAAACCCTTTAAGGTTAAGCCCTGTTTTGTATACAAAAGCGGGTTCCTTCCCAACAACTGCAAGTATTTTGGGATAAATTTTAAGAATGGACCAATTATATTCAAAACTCTTTTTCACTTGTTTAATCTGTCCACTAAATGGGATAACCATAGCCCTATGAAACTGTTTCTCATCTTCCAAAGTTTATTTTGCCTGTAATGCATTACCTAGCAATGTTTTAAATTTAATACCCCACTCTTTTTTAACATATTCTAATTTTTTCTCCATAATGTTAGCCAGATACCCTCTTTCATGAAACAAATGTGCTACTTTGTGCAATTCTCCATCTACATCATTTTCATCAGAGGTCATACGAGCAACCCTAACTAGTTGACCTTTGGCAATATAATTCTTTTGGTGGTGGAAGTGATTTCTGGTATACTCTAAATAGGAATTACTAAATGCAGATTTTCTATAAATATTGGACTTAAATCCTTTACTAGTTTTTTTGTATGTGTGTGTCCAAATAGTTAATACTTTCCACACTACTTGTATAGGTAAATTTCAAGAAATTGGATGAGTTATTCAAAAATTCTACAAATCCCTTCTTATTTTCTTCTGTCCCTGTCCAGAAAATAAACACATCATCCAAAAAATGCACATACATTTTAATGTATTTAAACCACTCACTAGGAAATATTATAGTTTCTTCCCATTCTAACAGCACCACATTAGCGTAAATGGGGGCACACAATGCCTCCATCGCTAAGCCCTTGTTTTGCTTAAAGTATTCTCCCTCATAGTAAATATAATTGTAATCCAACACTAGTTCCATAAATTCTGAAATCAAACTTATTTTATCATCAGAAAAATCACTATGTCTTTTCATACTTTCTGAAAAAAGCTCTATTCCTTCACACCTTGGAATAGATGTATACAAATCCACTACAACCACCGTAAGAAAGAAGTATTTTCTTCCCAGAGACTATTTTTAAGCCTACTAAGGAAATCCCAAGAGTCTTTCAGAAGGTGATCAACCTTATTATAAACATGCTTTACCCACTTGTCTGTTACCACCCTAAAAGGGTATGTTTTTGAACCCTGTCCTGCCACTATGGCCCTAAACTTAAGATCTTCCAACCCTTTATGAGTCGTGGGAATCCCAAAAATAGTGGCTATTACTGGGTGTTTAACTTTAAAAAAAATATATATCTCTGGTGCAATTCTTATCGATCAAGTAGTAATCAATGCGGTGATGTCCTATATTTATTTAATTGAGAGAGGCATTAGAATGTATTTCAGTGTCATAAAGCATCTCAAATATTTTTTGAGAGTATTGTAATGATTCATATAGCACCGCACCCCCTCCCTGTATCACTTAACTGTGCTTACTAATTCCTTAGCTTTGCATTCTTCCCCATACAGGACAAATTGTACATGGTCACTGGCACATACATTGATCTGATAGTTTCTGTTAGACTTTTACCTCCTATTCTATGGATTAAGGGAACAATGCCAATTTAAATCCCATTCTTCAGGGATCTTATTATCACAAATGTTATGTCATTGTATTATATTTACAGTTCTGAAAGAAAAGGCAAAAAAAATGATGTTGTTTATAGCTCAACAATGATTATATAGATCTACAACATGCCATATGGCACAGTGCCAGATTAAACACAGCCATTCCAGATGACTAACATATTTTTTGCAGATATATGTAAGTCTCATCTTGTATTACAAGCAGGAAAGAAGTAAATGCACATATACAATTACAGTAGCTATTATTGCGTTTTTTTCTACTAAGAGCTGCTTTGTCTTTGCCTTTCATGCCCTCACTCATTCTAATTATAATGGTATTATTATACATGATGGATGGTCTGATGTAATCTTAGTCAAACTTACTACAGCTTACATCTGCTTGTGCTCTGGCTGCAAGCAGTTTCTACAATGTAGTGTTATATTCTTATCTAAAATACAAACAGATTTATTTGCCAATTATTAATAGAAGAGGGATGAAATCAAGAGAACCACAATATTTTCTTTCTAGTTTTTGCTACTCGCTTATCTAAGTGAATTGTTAGAATGTTAACAGCCATATTACAATTGTAGATATCATTAACTATCACATGCATTTATTTTTTAATTACTTTACCTGATACTATACATTTTGTTATGCCTGTGGCCTTAGCAGTGGGTGAAACTGTTGTATTACGCTTTTATGTATATATATATATATATATATATATATATATATATATATATATATATATATATATATATATATATATATATATATAGATAGATATATATATGAATATGTGTGTATATCTATATGTATATATATATATATCTCCATATATATCTATATATCTATCTATGGCTATCTATATCTATCTGTTTGTATATACACACACACACACACACACACACACACACAAAGATATATATATATATATATATATATATATATATATATAGTATGTGTGTGTGTATGTGTATGTGTGTGTGTGTGTATATCTGTGTGTGTGTGTATGTGTGTATATGTGTATGTGTGTGTGTGTGTATATATATATATATATATATATATATATATATATATATATATATATATATATATATACACACACACATATGCCTTACATTGAAACCTGCCTTAAAAGGGTATAGACTGAATTGCTGACTGTGACTAGTCATGGGTTTTTTAAAGTGTTGATAGAGAATGAATGGATTAGATCTGATGAAGGGCATTGTTAGTACTTGGAAGTGCTTATCTTCTTGTCCTTGAATTTTTATGCTTCAAGTTGGTTTTATCTTCATTAAATTTAAGTTTTATGCTTTATACCATGGTGGTAGTGATACTTTTTAAAGTGCATTTTATAGATATATATATATATATATATATATGGGTTTACTTCTGATTTTCAAAAACACACTTTCTCGACAACCAGAAGATCAAACCCATTTAAGCAAAAGTGCACTAAATCGAAAGTGCATGTTCGCAAAAGCTGGTTCTTCGAAGCACATTACATTGGGGATAAGGAAATATATCCTTTTCCCCACTGTAGTGCGATCTTGGAGTTAGTATATTTATGTAGGAGGGGTATGGGGGTGCAGCGTGTGTGTGTGTGTGTGTGTGTGTGTGTGTGTGTGTGTGTGTGTGTGTGTGTGTGTGTGTGTGTGTGTGTGTGTCTGTGTATAAATAAGTATACAGTATATTCATCTGGCAATGTGTACAAGTATCCAAACTCAGTTGATCATTGCTGGGCATATCAAAAATGTACTTAACTGAAAAGAAGCAATGGATCAAAACTACAACAGACTGCAAAATGAAAACAAATATTTGCCTTTCTTGGTCGTTATGGCAAACCTTTACCATTAACTGCAGACTTACTTTGTCTGGAAATAGGTGCTGTTATGGAAAGTGTTTTTCCTAAGGCAAGCTGTAGGGTAAGAGTTTGGTTCAGGGTAAGCACACATTAGTAAGTATGGGCACAGTAGCATAGCTAGGCTGGCGCGAGAGAAACAACTTCCCCAGGCATAAACTGTTTGGGTGTGAGCAGCAAATCCTAGTCTCTAATACAAAATTGTATTTACAGTGAAACCTGAGTGCTGTTGCGCTCCATGTGTGGTCTAAACTGCAGCAACCGCTTGCTATAATGTAGCAAATAGTTTGCTACAGCTTATCATTTTTTAAACTAAAACCTCAGTGCTGTAGCATGCATGCAGACAGGATATAAACTGCAGCAATTGTCTGCTACTGTTTATAAGTAGAATTTTTTTTTTAGGTAAAACATGAGCACCTAGCTATCCATGCAGGCAAAATGTAAACTGTAGCAAGCAGTTTGCTACAGTTTGTAACAAGAAGAAATTATTATTATTATTGTTTTTAATAAAATGGAACAGTGTTTGGGACAAGTGAGAGAAGCAGCACCTGGATAACTAGGCAGGAAGAAGGGGGTGGGGGCCAATTGTGCTTCTGGCTAACTGTAGAAGGAACATCTGTTTTCTTTTTTGCTGTTCAGTGGGGAAGCTGGGGGTGTGTGGATCTGTTATGTCATTTTCTACAATGTAGTATTCAACTTAATATGGTAAAGTGCTTTGCTTTTACTCTTGAGCTAACGGAGCATGATGCTGGTTTGTGGTACCAGCACAGGGCACTGTTTGAGCCAGCTATGCTTCTGGATGGATATGAGGTCTATCGATCCTTGTACCAGGATCCTTATTAAAAGGTCAGCATTTGTAATACCAAATGCTGACACACTAAAAAACAAAACAAAAGTGCATGAAAAGATTGAATGCCACTCCTCTCATTTAAACTTGTTTTTAGCAGGAGGTAAGCGCTCTATACTCTCCAAGCTTTTAGCTAACACTAAGTAAATAGAACCTGCACTCTGAATGAGAGGTGTGTCCATACACCAAAACTTAATTGGTTGATTGAATGAATGAGCTGCAGGAAGCTCTTTTTAAATGAAAGGAAGCGGCTTTTTTCTTTAGGATTTGATAAAGGTTCAACAACTGAAAGCGCTTATCCGGACAGCAGCAGTAGGATTACGTTTTACTTTATTAATAAAGGAAATGATTTTAACAATTTCAACCCTTTTACTTCGCAGTTTTGCTTTCTACATTTACTTGGTTTCCACGCATACTGCCTTTGGTGGTGAGCTGAGTGAATCTTTTTGCTTCTGTTGTTTTTCTTGTCACTGAGCACTCCACATCAAGCGTTTACACTTTGAAACATGCTGCATTTTTATTTTTTAAAATAAGCTGAGTGCTAGAGCCATGGCGATACTAACAAAGAGGATTGTGAATAACTGCTTGACTAACATAAGCGATCCATTGCTTAACTTGAATTTAGGGAATGGGAATATTAATACGTTGAAAAATATGCTTGACTCACAGAAGTTTGAAAATATTTTCAAAGATGTTGAGAACGCTGCATATAGACTGAAGCATCTGCAGTGGCAGCTTTTTCACGTGGAGGCTTACCTTCACCATCAGGTCATACTGAGGGGTTTGCGAGTAAGGTGTATGCCAACATATGGCAACACATATCCAGACGTATTAGCCAAATAGCAAAAAATAAATATTGAAACCAGCTTCAACTATATGAAACTGATAATTGAGTTCTTTAAGCCACAAGAAGATGAAACAGCTTGGCTATTAGATACCAAACAAAAAGAACTTGAATTAATGGAACTCTCAGACAATGACTTGGTGAGAATGGGAGAGCTACAAGTCAAGCTAGAGGTTTATGATACCAAATTGAAAAATGTCAAAAGTGCGAAATTAGCAAGAGACTTTAATGACCTCAGGAAGGGTCAACTGTTTGAATGGACAAGGGAACAGAAAGGCTTATTCTCAGCAACAAACAGACAAAAACAGACATCTACAGCAAGGGAACAACCTTCTGAACCGATTAATGAAATAAGGCAAACAACTGGAGTAATAGTGGAGGCTGAAGTGTATGACAACAGAATCATGAACAGTAATAAGAAACAGTTAGCCAGAAGGAATGAATGTGTTCAGGAGTTAGATGAAGGGATCACAGTAGCTTCAGATCCTGAAACACACATGCATCTAAGAGATGAGGCATCTATCAGTAATGTTACTGAATCTACAGTATCTAATCCATCAGAACAAAGCAATGGAACTAGGCCCAAGGAAGGAGCAGTGCATTCACTTTTACAACATCCACTCCCTTTTTTATTACAAGGGAAGAATACATATCAGTGGTGCTCAATAAGCAGCGAGAGGAAAAAGAGAAAAGTATAAGGACGGAAACAGTAGATTCACTGGTATTAAATATATCTGGACATAAACTGAGTAGGAATGAAATGAACATTTTAAGGAGAGGGTTACATTTTATACCCTCCTTACGATCACCCTTGAGTGAATTCATGACAGACATAAGGTGTTTTGGAAGGAATATGGCACGAAGGAATATTTTTGGCTATACTGAGACACAAGAACATGAAAATAAAATCATACTCAAAAGACCCAGCACCTTTGTTCCATTAAGCCATCCCACTATAGATGTATTCATGCGGCTTTGTGAAAAAGAGGTAGAGCAACATATATTGAAAGAAAAAGGACATTTCTATAATCTAAGTTATCAAGACAGACTAGCATTGAATGAACTTCAAAGAAGGAGGGACATAGTGGTGAAAGCAGCAGACAAAGGAGGAGCTGTAATTGTGATGGATTCAGTAAGATATGACAACAAGATGAAGGAAATGCTAAGTGATATAGCAATCTTTCAAAGAATATCAAAGAAGGATGTCAGTAAAATAATAGTGAATGTGAATAATGGCATCTATGAAAAGCTAATGAATAGAACTATCACAAAAGAATTGTATAATTATTTTTGCACACTGCATCTGAAGATACCCAACATCAATGGATTACCCAAGGTCCACAAGAATTTGATGGATCCACCATCTAAGGCCAATTGTCAATGGAGAAGGATGGGTGACTGAACCCATTTCTATATATGTGAAAGAAGAATTGAAGAGATTATTACCACATGCAGGAACAGTTGTGAAAGAATTTGAAGGTTTTTTAAAATGTCTTTATGAAAGCACAACAATCAGGAAAACCTATGAAGGTATCATAATGGCAACTCTGGATGTGAATAGCCTGTTTACATCAATACCAAATGAATATGGAATAGAAGCAGTTAGACAATTTGGACTTAAATATAAGACCTTCTAGATGAAATGCTGTCTAACAATATCTTTGTGTATGGAAATGAATATTATTGGCAGAAATCTGGAGTGGCCATGGGAACCCCATGCGCCAACAGTTATGTCAACATAGTGTTGGCACAATGGGAGGAAGATTGGTGCTTGGATAACCTCAATAGCTGAAATAACAACATAGTTGTATATAAATGTTTTGTTGATGACATCTTTATTTTATGGGAAGGCGATGAACACTCTCTCAGAAGTTTTGAGTCTTTCCTGAGTAACACCACACCTTTTTTAAGATTTAAATTGAATTTTTCTGATACTACCATCAATTTCCTTGATATCCAACTGACATTGGATCATGTATATGGGATAGATACGTCTATGCACAGGAAGACAACATGGCATAATCACATGCTTCATAGGACCAGTATGCACCCAAAGCATATTTTTAAAAATATAGCAGAGAATAAAATGAAACATATATCAAAACTATGCACTAAAGATGAAGTTTTTGAAAAAGAAAAGGCTTATTGATAACTTTATGGAAAGAGGATATAATAAAGATGAAGTAATAAAAAGCATGAATAGAACATCAGACTTATGAATTGGCAAAGGAAGACCATATTTTTCCCATTGGTTGAGTAAGGAAAAGGATGAGAAGAATAAGAAGGAAAACAAGATGAGATTTTGTCTTACATATAGCAGTGACAATGCATTCATACTAGAGACCATAAAAAAAAAAAAACTGGTCTGTTTTGACTTCAGATGAGAACCTTATTGGCATTGTAGGGGAGACACCCAGTTTTTCCTTTAAGAATAGGAAAAATCTGAAAAGGCTCTTATGCCATGGGAATTGTCGAAACTTGGACACAGAACATTCACCCACAAACAAAGTAGGCACCTACAAATGTGGATTTTGTAAAGCATGTCAACATATTAAAATGGATAATTTATTTATAGATCCAACATCTAAGAAGGAATGCAGGTTCAAAGGGTTTGCAAATTGCAGAAGCAAAAATGTGATTAATATTGCTCAGTGTCAATGCTGCCCAGCCTTCTATGTGGGGAAAACAAATAGAATATTCAAGGAGAGTATCCTGAGACACTGTCAGGACATTATAAATAAAGTAAATACAAATGCTCTGTATGGTCACATTGAAGACAATGGAGACCACATTTTTAAATTTATGGCCATAACCAGGCTAGTAGAAACAATACAAGGAGGGGATCTGGCCAACTATACCGAAACTGAGGAAAAAAATGGATTATGAAGCTTAGAGCAGACCAGAAACCTGGATTAAATGAAATTGTATCACTCAAACCCATCTTAAAAGGAAGGGCTCTAAAGAAGTAATGCAAATGCATCAATCCTGTGTTATTTCACTTTAAAAAATCCAAGCTTTTAGCTAACACTAAATAAATAGAACATGCACTCTGAATGAGAGGTATGTCCATGCACCAAAACGTAATTGGTTGATTGAATGAATAAGCTGCAGGAAGCTGTTTTTAAATGAAAGGAAGCTGTTTTTTTCTTTAGGATTTGATAAAGGTTCAACAACCGAAAGTGCTTATCCAGACAGCAGCAGCAGGATTACGTTTTACTTTGTTAATAAAGGAACTGATTTTAACAATTTCAACCATTTTACTTCAGCTTGGGTGGCAGCAGCAGGTTTGTTTTCTGCACTCTCTTATGTGGGGGTCAAGCCCTCCATATCCCCAAACATAAATATACCTTAAGCCCTCCACACCCACCAAACATAAATATACCAACTCTGATGTCACTGTACCTTGGAGAAAAGGGAATATTCCAAGAAATGGACATCTTAGACTTAAATTATGCAATTCTGTCTTTTTTGCCCATTCAGTCTCTGTATTGTTGGACTTGCTGAAATTTGTCTTGATGTTTGAAATCATTACACTTGCACCACCTTAGGACTGTGTGCTAATTCTAGGCCTACCCCATAACACTACCACTGTGCAAGGCACTATGATCATGCATCTCAACCTCTAAGTGCAAGAAATCTGGATAAAGCCTAAAATAATAGGGGGACAAAGGTAAAAAAATAGGGACCGATTTTAAATATATCTCGTAGAAACATGAAAAGTTGGTAGAAAAACAGTATATGTATTAGTATGCATTTTCTGAGAGATACAAAGTCAGAAGAATACAAGTTCAAGTGTATGTCATTATTTAGTCATGTTTAATCTTCACTGATTTGACAGAACAACACAAATGTTATGAGGAACAGACTAAAAATATGAGGTAACAAATCTAGATATTCTGTGACAATATGGATTATGACACATATAAAACAGTACATATACAGAGCACTAAATCTATATCCTACCCTAGCCTTTACTCCAGCAGTAACTAGTAAACACTCACAAATACTTTTCCATCCTTAATATGGAACTGTGAGTGTATCAGAAAGTTTCAGTATTAAATCCCAAACACAAACCTACCTTACCCTCACAGACAGACAGACAGCAGCCAAACAGACGCACAAGCATACATACACATACAATCAATGACATACATTGACAAGACTGTATAAAACCATCAACAGTTAAGTTCATCAATATCAGATGATCATATATGCAGAATATCACATCTGCATGGCTATATTACTGGTTAACTAATGAAAATTCTTTGAGCCCTAGCCCCCCACAAGTTGATTCCTCAACATTACTTACATTTATATTGTCAGGGAACTGTGAAGGCACTAAGTGCCATTTTCAGTTGTAGAAACTCCCTTCCACTTTGCAGTGCAGTGCTAATAATATTTGTTAAGGGGTTCAGTAGTGCAGCCCCCCAACCAGTATTTTTGGGAAGTTTTTTTTTTTGGTAGGTTGACTTTCAGGGAGGTGAGGCTCACAGAATTGCTTGCTGTACACTCACAGTAGAAGCCTTCTGCACAGCAGAAAGTCAAAGAAAATATAACAAATAAACATACAGATGCTGTAAGCTGCTAGCTGTACAGTATTGTTATGGTCATCGGTATGTATTGAATATCAGTACAGTCATGAAGTTCTATGAATTGCTTAATGACAATACTGCAATGAGTCCTATTGAATACCAGTACATTAAATGTTCACATGCTAGGGAGCAGAGGTTCCACCACATTTCCAATGTGGAGGCATCAGCCTCATTCCCCCTTTCTTATTTATGCTAACACCATGGTCACACAAGTAAGACCAAAGGGAAATAACCCATAGAAAACTGTAGTTGACCAAATGTTATTTAGGCAGGTAGTGATGCCTTACCTACCCATTGATGAGCTGAGCATTCAACAAGCATGATTATTATGTATTATCTGTATGTGTGTGTGTGTGTTTGTGTGTGTGTGTGTGTGTGTGTGTGTGTGTGTGTGTGTGTGTGTGTGTGTGTGTGTGTGTGTATGTGTGTGTGTGTGTGTTTGTGTGTGCACTTACCTGCTGCAGTATATAAACGTTTCAAAAGTCCAAAGATTATCAGACATCTCCATTTTGTTTTATAACATGCTAAAATAAAAGGCAGTGTTAAAGATTCTTTCTCATGTGACAAAGTGAGCCAGAAATAAATATCTGAGGAAAGGAAAATATCATACAGAGAGAGTGGCAGATTAAGGGTACCAGGGCTGTTTTCAAACCATGGGACTCATGCACATACTTTAAGGAACATGCATAAATGCATGCATTCTTTTGGATTCCCCTTTCTAGTTATTTTAAAGTATATTTCATGTTTAAAACAGCAACATTTGTTAGAGTATGTTTTAAGTAATATTTTTCTAATAAGCAGTAAATCAAAATGCATTAACCAATAAAGACAACACTACTGATTTCAGCACATTTCAACTGTGAAACCACTGCTCTGCTGCATTCATCTGTGCAATCCAATGAATCTGTTGCATTCTCCTAACCATAAGTACAATTTATACTGTAGTTTGCACTTTTAAACTGTATTTTGTTATATTGCTGATTTTTTAAAACTGTTCTTGCTGATTTGTTGCACTATTTGTCTGATGTAGCATAGACTAGATTCAGACCCATTGATTGTGGTTCTGTTTATTAAATTGAGCACTAAATCAGGCTATCTTTTGTTGGAGAGGGCCCCCTGTTCCCATGTGGTAGGATAGTGTAGATATGATGCATATGACTGAAGGTTGCTGCCACAGGGCTCAGTTTTGAGCTTTTTTATTGGTTAAATTATTTAATTCAGTTTGCTTATTGTTGCTACATAACCCCTTTATTTGCATGGGTTTGCACTTGTTTTAACACAACTCCACAGAGTTAGGCGACCAGCTACTGCTCTTCTTTATTCATCTGTTTATGTGTTGCACACCTAGATGCACCATTGCACACTACCATACAGTGGGGTAACCACTGGCCGTTATAGATGCAAAAACTTCAGCAGATACATTTTTCCTTAGTAGCTGCCCTTGATCCAGCTGAGTAGTCCTTAAATTGTAATTAGCTGCTCAGAGAGCACCTCAACTGTGCTTTTGCCCCTTAAACAATCCCAAAACAACCAAATCGTCAATAGTCTCCAAACGTTTAGAGAACCCCTGCTAGTACAGACCATTTATAGATAACCCCATTAGTACTGACCCCGTTTAGAGAACCAAGTTATACCACACCCCTCTATTTTCTCTCCACACTATGAAAAAGATTTAAGCTAGCATTATGGATGGTCAGTTTCCCTCCATTTCTCCTACCAGCCTGACTGACATTGGCATCCTGAGGCAGTATAGCAACTGCCTCATATACACTGACAACCATCTACTCCTAAATTGCCCAAGTACAATTTGTGAGAGCTGCATCTACACTAAGAATCTGGAATCCTTGCTGTCTAGTGCATGGAACAGTAACACTGAACAAGTTGTCAGCTCACATACTACACCTCCTATGCAAACCAGGCACTCAACACATAAACCATCATACATGGAGGTACTCACCAGAAACCTACCTAAACACCAGAGACCTTCCAAACACAAACATGTTACACTTAATAGAGCACCTACAGAACTCAAAACACAAAAAAACACAAGCATCAGTGTCTCACCAAATAAGCTCCTAAGGCAAAGCACATCTAATCCAAATTTTTTATTCATAGGTGACTCCATTGTGAAACACACAGATGTCTCATGGAGCAGGCTGGACAAGGAGAAGTTTATAGTTAGCTGTCTATTGGGTGTCAGGATCCATCAGATCACACATGCACTCAAGTCAGTCAACAGCAAGTACTGCTATGACCCCATCATAATACATGCTGGTAAAAATGACTTGAGATGCACCTCACTGGACTACATGAAGAGAGACATGATTGAGCTCTGTGAATATGTGTCCCCAGTAAGTATGTCCTTAAGCTTGAGCAGTATTCTACCCTCACCTAGGATGATACCATAATATAAACAAAAAAGGATTCACTTCAAAAATTGGCTTAGTTTCTGGTATCATTCTAAGGGGATAAAGTTCCTGTCAGTCTGGGATGACATGGTTGATGGACCACGCTCCTTTGCTAGAGATGGTCTTCACCTGTCACCTCTAGGCTTTCAGTTACTGGCTAAGGCACTTGCCTCCCCCATAGTGCCTTTTTTAAGTAAGGTCTCAAGAACAAAATTTCCGATGTAAAAATATGACTCTGTCATTGTCCATGTTGGTGTGAATGACCTGAGACGTACCTCCCTGGACTGAATGAAAAAATACATGGGAGAGCTATCCAATCTTGTAGCCCAGGCAGGTATGACCCTAGCCCTGAGTAGCATCCTGCCATTACTGAGAATGTTACCGCAGTACAAGGAGAAAATGATTGACTTCAACAATTGGCAAAGCTTCTGGTGTCATTCTAAGGGGATCCATTATCTGTCTGCCTGGGACGACATGGTTGACAAACCACAATGCTTTGCCAGAGATGGCCTGCACCTGTCACCCCTGGGATTC
Organism: Protopterus annectens; assembly: GCF_019279795.1. Taxonomy (NCBI): domain Eukaryota; kingdom Metazoa; phylum Chordata; order Ceratodontiformes; family Protopteridae; genus Protopterus; species Protopterus annectens. Next base: position 1,965,584,266 of record NC_056733.1, read on the forward strand.
TGAATACACGCTAAGGCTCTTGCCGCCCCTATAATGCCTTTTCAGGCAAGGTTCAAATGACAAATTCACCACCGTAACAGGAACATGCAAGCAAAAACTGAGGGTAATACTACTCAATGCTAGAAGTCTAAATCTCAAAATGCACTCACTCGAGTCACTCCTTAAAATGGAGAACATCGATATCTGTGCAGTGACTGAGACCTGGTTCAAGGCTCTAGAGAGCACCCCTGCATTACCAGTCTATAACTCATACCACACTTTTCGGCCATCTAACCTGGACCAGAACACCAAAGGTGGAGGTGTGTCCATATTCATTAAGGATATCCACACCTCCAGGCTAGTTGTACAGAAAGCACCCCTGCATTACCAGTCTATAACTCATACCACACTTTTTGGCCATCTAACCTGGACCAGAACACCAAAGGTGGAGGTGTGTCCATATTCATTAAGGACATCCACACCTCCAGGCTAGTTGTACAGCATAATGCATTTGAGGTTATCCAAGTGCAACTAACTCTGGTCAAAACTGCAATCCAAATTGTAGCTTGCTACAGATCCCCTACCATGCCCCAGGATTCCCATTCCTCTTTTCTTGATATACCAGAAAATATTAGGGTTCAACCAAACACCCTAATAATGGGCGATTTCAACTATCCACTACCCCACCATTAACTGGGAAAACCACTCATGTACCAACTCCTTCGCTCAACACTTTCTGGAATTCATAAATTCCAGTGCCCTGGATCAACTTATCCACACCCCCACCAGGGGCAACAATATCCTAGACCTAGTCATTACCAACATGAGTGACCTGTGTTCCACACCTCAAATTAACTCCTCGTTGGTCAGATCCGACCATAAGCTAATCACCCTAGATATCTGCATCCTGTCCCCACCCACCATTAAGGAAACCACGGTAAAAAATTTCCCCAAAGCCAACTTCATGTTTCTTAAGACAGAAATGGCGTACTTCATGACACCCATGCAGATGGACAATAAAGTTACGACTGCTGAATCCTACACAAATGCACTCTATAAGCACTTACACGAGTGCATGGATCGTACTATCCCAAACAGAACCAAGATGCTATCCTCCAAAAAAAGAAAGCCAATCTGGTGGTCTCTTGCCATAAACAAACTGTACGACAGAAGGAAGAAACTGTTGCAAAAGAGAGTAAAATCCCATGAGTGGAGGAGCTGTCTGGTCTGCCTCAGTCAGAAGCTGAGATCCCATATAAGATCCTCCAAAGCTAGCTATGAAATCAAAATTGCCACTGATTCTAAGAACAACCACAAAGCATTCTATAGCTATGTCAAGAATCTCAATGGCTACACCCAGATTTGCTCTGAGTTACAGCACAACGGCATGAAAATGATAGAACCAACTGATATTGCCAACATCCTAGCAGATAGGTTCACTGCTAACTTTACTCCCCTCTCACCCCCTAAAGGACCCATATCTATACAGGAAGAATGGGATCATTCACCATTTTGTATTTATTTTTATTTCATTTCTGTTTGTTTTAACTGAATACATTTATTTATTTTATTTTATTTTTTTTTTTTTATTCTACATTTGTTGACCGTAGCTAATGATGACCATAAGGCATTCTTCAGCAATATCTGTAACCTGAAAGGTAGAACCCAGACATGTGCTGAACTATCTGTGGATGGCATCACACACACTGATCCTGAGAAAATCACATCTATGCAGGTAAAAGCTGCACTCTCTAAACCAAAAACGCAGCATCCATGGGACCGGACAACATCCCAGGCTGCGTTTTATATGAACTTCAGAAAGAACTGGCTCCCCACCTAAGCACCATGTTCAGTCATAGTCTCATGTCAGGCTTTGTGCCCACTGAATGGCACACAACAACAATTATTACATTCCACAAAGGGGGAGCCACCACTGAACTTGGGAACTATCAGCCTATTAGCCTGACAAGCCTGGTTTACAAGGCCATGGGACATATCATCATGGAACTCATAAACTAAGACATTGCTAACCTCCAAACTTTGGAACCCACCCAGTTCAGGTTTGTGAAAGGCAGATCATGCCTTCTGAACCTGATTGACTTCTTTGAGGCAGTCACCAAATCCACAGATGAGGGTAAGGTGGTTCATACAGCCTATCTTGATCTCACCAAGACTTTCGATACCATCTCCCATTCTGGAATTATAGCTAAACTCACTAAACTAGGTATAAATCCCTTCATCACAAGATGGGTTGCCAACTGGCTCACTGACAGAACCCACACTGTAAATGTTGTAGACTCCAAATCTGACTTCAAACCAGTGACAAGCGGAATGCCATAGGGTTCAGTCCTGGGACCTCTTCTGTTTGGTATCTACTTCTCTAAAATACCTGCTAACACAGAAGGCCTCTGGCTAATGAAGTTCACAGATGACTGCAAACTAGGAGCCATAGTCGAGTCTCCAAATGATGTGGCCTCTTCCTACATAAGGGCCTCTCTGAGACAGATGCCTGTTGTCAGAGGAATGGTCTCAAGCTCAATGCCAAAAAGTGCATTGTCATCCCCTTTGGTAAAAACTCTGTACGCACAAACTACCACATAAACGGCAGTCTACTTAATGCCAAATGTGTGATAAGAGACCTTGGGACTCAGGTGGACAGTAGTCTCTCCTTTGATAATCACATCACCACAGTAGTCAGGAAATCCTTCTATGTGGCACACCTCATCACAAAAGGGTTCACATCCAGGAAAAAAGAGGTAATTGTTCCCCTCTACTCGGCACTCATTAGACCCATTATAGAGTACAACGCCCCTTTTGGAATGTACCTCACAAGACATCTGCAGTAGCTGGAAAGGCCACAGAAGTACCTCACACAGAGGATTACTGGCCTTAAACAGATGCTCTACACTGACCATCTCAAAAAACTCTAGCTTTACTCTGTAGCATATCGCCTACTCCAAGGAGATCTCCATATAAAGCTATGTTAAACCCAGAGCTGTTGGACATGCTACACCTTAAGACATCCCAATCCCTCCAAGCTACATGCTCTAGGGACTTAAACTTTGTCAGCACAATAAACAGGACATGCTGGTGGGATAGATTCCTGTCCCAGAGACTTCCTATATTCTGGAACAAGCTACCCATCTATGTCAAGCATAGTTCCTCATTAGCACTCTTCAAGAAAAATCTTGATGAGTGGATGGGAAATAGGAAATACACCCCGGGGATCACTTCTGTGACTCTGCTCAACAGGGGCACAGGAAATTAACTTTCTTGGGTGGCGTAAAGCCAGGGAACCTTGTTGGCTAGGCTTATTTAGGCCCTTGGGCTGATAGCCTAGTATCTACCTCTGAACCTATGAACTAATAAATTAAAGGTTATGCCTCTAAATAATAGGAGTTTAAATCAGAAACTGCACTCTCTGGAAACACTCCTCTCCCTGGAGGATTTTGACATCTGTGCAATCACAGAAACCCAGTACAAGGCCACAGACAGTGCCCCAGCCTTGCAAGGCTACAATGCCTTCCACACTTTCAGACTACAGAATGAACATGTAAGAACTAAAGGAGGAGGATCATCTATCTTCATCAAAGATAAATACACCTCTATACTGGTTAAACAGGAAAACTCCATGGAGTTATTCCAAGTTCAGCTAACTGCAGGTAAGACCCCCTTTCAAGTCAGCATTAGCTATAGGCCCCTTCAATGAGCCAAGATACCCACGATGCTTATTTGGACTTACTTGAGTCAATCAAATTACAACCAAACACTCTAGTCATGGGCTATTTTAACTATCCCTCCACTGACTGGGAAACTTATACAAGTACCAACATGCTCACACAAAGGTTCCTGGACCTTGTTAACACTAATGTCCTGGAACAAACAATATGCAACCCCAGAAAGGGGTCAAATATTCTCGACCTGGTCCTCAACAACATGCGTGACCATTGCACCACCACATGTATAGGACCCTCCCTGGTTACATATGATCACAAATCAGTCACATTTAAAGTATTGATAACACCTGAACACCTCTTAGATCAAATCTGGTGAAATCAGGCTAAAGAATTTCATCAAAGCTAATTACACCCTCCTAAGGGGTGCCATAAATAATTTCCAAGCTCCTGTTCCCACAGATAGGATTGACAACTATACTAAGGTACATAAAAGTGTCATGTACAAACACTTAACATAAATGTATTGACACAGCTGTATCTGATAGGATCAAAACAAGATCCTCAAGAAAAAAACAAGCCTCCCTGGTGAGAATCTAGCATTAGGAAGTTATACAAAAAGAGGAAGAAGTCGCTGTCTAAGAATCAAAAAGAAACATCCCAGCACTGGAAGAACACTATCCTCTCCTTGAACAAACAAATAAGACAACTTCTAAAATCCTGTAAGGGCAACTTTGAAAAAAATTAGCAACCGTAGCTAATGATGACCATAAGGCATTCTTCAGCAATATCCGTAACCTGAAAGGTAGAACCCAGACATGTGCTGAACTATCTGTGGATGGCATCACACACACTGATCCTGAGAAAATAGCTAACCTATTAGCCAAGAGGTTTGGTGAAGATTTCACCCCACCACCACCAAATGTTACACAAAGCATTTGCTGTATATCAACCCCCACCTTGCATTTCCCAAAAGCAAGTCATTAATGCTCTCTCCAAGGCCAGCAATGCAGCCTCTATGGGAATGGATGGCATCCCAGGTTGCATTTTAAAGGTCTAAAACACGAGTTAGCAACTCCATTAGGTTTTGCCCTGCTGAATGGAAAACAATAACTGTCATCCCCCTTCATAAACGGTGGTACAGTAAAAGACCCTTGGAACTACAGATGCATAAGCTTAACCAGCCTTATCCATAAGACCATGGAAATAATCATCATGGACCTTATCAAAACGGATATAGGTGATCTTCAAACCCTTGATCCAACACACTTTTGTTTTGTCAAAGGCAGGACATGCCTGTTAAGCATGGTGGACTTCTTTGAAAACATCAACAAAGCTACAGACAAAACCTACAGATATTTGAAAAATATAAAAAAGAAATATGGACATAGGGAAGAGAGAGAGAGATTTGATATGGTGCAATATTTATGCAAAGGAGAAAGCAAAGTTAACTAATACAGAGAAGGCAGTCTCAAAGATATTTGAAGAGAAATACAGGCAAAGATATCCAGATATGGGAAATTTCACAATAAAAAGATTAATAGCACAAAGATGTAATGTAGAAAAGACGATTAGTAAAGTAGAAGTTAAAGAAACAGAAGCTGAAGTTATGGAGTGCCTGCAAAGTGAAGGATTTAATGTAGAAGGTCGAAAGCAGACTACATCACAGCATGATGGAGTGAGTCCCCAGAATAAGGAAAAGCAAGAAGATCAGGAGACATGTGAAGAAGAAATATGGACGTGGGAAAGGAAAAGAGATTTAATATGGTGTAATATTTATGCAAAGGAGAAAGCAAAACTAACCAATACAAAAAGAGCAGCAACAAAGATATTTGAAGAAAAATATAGGGAAAGGAATCCAGATATGGAAAACTTTACAACACAAAAAAATAAGAAGACTATGAGGAAAAGTAGAAAAAGAGATTAGTAATGGAGATGTCAAAGAAATAGAAGCTGAGGTTATGGAACAGATGCAAAGAGAAGGAGTCAGTGTAGTAAATCAAATACAGAAAGCACAACAGGATAGAGCAATGAATATCCAGATTAAGGGGAAACCAGTGGAATAGGAAGCAACTGGCCAGGTTCCATATCACAATATTTTGGAGCCTTCCACAGGAAACCAGTATAAACATTCATTTGAAGCTAGACAGCAAGGAAAGGAACAGGAAACTGTGGAAACTGATGCAGTCAATGTTGAGGAGTGATAGGCCAGTGAGTTTCCATATGACAGAACAACAGATAACACATGATGAAATTTAAGAGAATGTGCCACAGGAAGATGCTATAGAAATGGAAACCAATGGATGTGCCCTCAGTATGGAAGAAAATGATTTAAGAGAAGAGTTGCTTGATTTAATAGACAAAGACAGATATATCAAGATCAATGAGAGAAATAGACTGCAGACGGTTAATAAAACCCCAAAAGTCAGAAGCTTGATAAAACAAATGAACACAGTAATTAGGACTCTCCATAGAGATCCATGCACTATAACAGAAGTAAACAGAATATATTACTGTGCTGCTAAATTAATAACTGATAAAGTTCTACCACAGGAACACAGGGTAGTGAGGGAAAGGAGGGAGCGGATACGAATACCATCATGGAAATATCGAACAGAGAAAACTATAAAGCAGCTAAGACAAGAAGTGTAATTGTTAGAAGATTATAGAAGAGGGACTAGATCAATAAAAATACTAAGAAAGATAAATGTGATAAAAGCAATGCGCAGTATTAGAACAGACCAGGATCTATTATGCACTATTGGAGATAAACTAAAAATTTCAAAACAGGCAGAAAGACTTAGAAGATACGAAGATAAATATAAGGGAAAAGCACAAAATAAGCAATTTATTGAAGACCAAAAACGTTTTATAGAGAATTGGTTAATAAGGTAAAAGAAATTAAAAGACAGCCAAAAAAAGAGAAAGTAGCTACATTTTGGAAAAGTATCTATGAAGATCCTGTGTAACTTAACAAAGATGCTAAATGGATAGAAGAAGTAAAAGAAAGAATAAGAAGTTTAAAGGTACAGGATATGAAATGGGATGAAATAATAGCCAGAGAGCTTGAAACAAAGTTGAGAAATCCTCTAACTGGAAAACCCCAGGACCAGATGCAGTACCTAACTTTTGGCTTAAAGTATTAACTTCTTTGCATGAGGATTTAGCCATAAGTAAGAACTATGTATATGTGTACCCTGAATACACACTGCACTGGTTAACAACAGGAAAAACAATGCTCTTACTTAAGAGTGAACATGCCACCTACCCTAAAAATTATAGACCAATAACGTGTCTTTCAATGACGTATAAACTATATATGGAAATTGACGCCGACAGAGTTTATAGTCATTTAGAAGAAAACTCAATTATGGCAGTAGAACAAAAGGGCAGTAAAAGAAAGTCATATGGAAAAAAGGATCATTTGTTGTTAAACAAAGTTATAGTGGAGAACTGTAAGAAGGGGAAAATTCTAGATAGTATCCCACATTCATGAATAAAAGAGTGCTTAAAAATGTATAAGATACACCCTACATTGATTTACTACATTACAGTAACCATGAAACAGTGGCAGACCACTTTGCATTTAAGGCATGATAAAGGACAGATTATTATCCCAGGAATAAAAATTCAAAGGGGAATATTCCAGGGTGATTCTTTGTCACCATTGCTATTCTGCCTTGCCATTAATCCATTAAGCTGTTTACTTAACAGCTTAGGCCATGGCTACAATTTGGATCCTAGAAAACATCAAAGTCTAATGACTTCTCATTTTCTCTTTGTCGATTATTTAAAACCATATAGCTCATCAGATGAGGAACTGAAAGCACAGCTGCAGGTTGTCAAAACTTTTTCAGATGATATCAGAATGTCATCTGGTCTTAATAAATGTGCAAAAGCAACCTTTAAAAAAGGAAAACTGCAGCACCAGAAAAACATCAGTTTGGGACAAGAATGTGATATAAAAGAACTTGAGCAAGAGGGAGTGTATAAATACTTGGGAACTGATGAAGTATCAGCAATAAAATATGAACAAATGCGAATAAAATTCAGTAAGGAGTATTTTAGAAGACTTAAATTAATCCCGTAAACAGCATTGGCATCTAGAAACAAGATCCAAGTTATAAATCGGTTTGCTCTTCCTGTCCTAACTTATAGTTTTGGAGTGATTGACTGGCCCCAAAAAGTGTTGGATAGATTGGATATTAAAACAAGAAGCATGCTTCATTCTCATCAAATGATTTATAAAAATCAGTGTATACCAAGATTACATATTCCCCATTCCGAAGGAGGGTTGGACGACCTTGAAATTGATTACATGTACAGATCTGCAATTGTGGGACTCCACACAAATCTGCTGACCTCACAAGATCCAAACATAGTGAAAGTTTCGAAACATAAGGAGAATAAATCTAAGATGACTTCCCTGCTTAACCTAGCAGAAGCATATCAGCATCAAGCAGGAATGGAAGTCAAACCAGAAGTAGATAAAAATCAGGCACCAACTGAATGTGCCAAAAAACAAAAGAAAGAATTTAAGGCGAACGATCAGATCAAAAGGCAAGAAATGTGGAAAATGCATAAATATAGTTGCAAGTATAGAAAACTTCTGGAAGAACTCATGTTGATCAGGAACAAATGCAGGAATGATTAAGGAGAGGTCAAGAGATGAAAGGTTAATATTGGTGGCTGAAGATATTTGGCTACGTACATGCTGGTTTACAAAGTCCACTGAACATGTGGGAGAAACAGACAAATGTAGGTTTTGTAAAACCGAACTGGAAAGAGTCGCACACCTCGGTGCTGGATGTGACATACTAATGGCAGTAGGACTGTACACTGAAAGGCACAATAATGTGGTGAGAGTGTTGCACTGGGGATTGTGTAAACATTATGGTTTTGAAATGGCTGAAAAGCACTTGAAAAATGAGCCACAAAGCATCATAGAAAATGATGAAAGGTATATCACGTGGGATCATCCATTACCAACAATTGAAAATATAGATGCTAGAAAAACAGATATAGTGGTACAGGAAAAGAAGACAAAAGTGGCATTGATGACTGAAATCACCACACCCAATGACTACAATGTGTTGTGCACAGAGAGACATAAAGTTATAAAATATCAGGATCTGCAAGCAGAAATGAGAGCAATGTGGAAGTAAGACACCCAAATAGTTACAATAGTAGTAGGAGCAATGAGTCTTATAAAAAAAAAGTCTGAAATCTTATTTAGATACTTTACCAATACATGTAACTCTGTACGAACTGCATAAGGAGTCATTACTAGGCACACTGCGGGTGCTGGGAAGAACACTTTTGGCTGACATCAAAGAGTGAAACAATACTAATTTCATGAACTTTAATCATACTTTGACATATGAATGGGGTCCATTCCCCTAAGGTATTAGAAACCCAAGGGATATGGAGAAATTAAAAAAAATGTATATCTGTGCACTCAGCCTACCTTGACTTAGCCAGGGGCTTTGACACATTCCCATATTTGGGCATCATTGATAAACTTTCCCAGCTAAAAATCACCTCTTTTGTTACCAGGTAGGTTGTTAACTAGCTCACTAATAGATCACACTTAGTCAAAATTGGGGACTTTACCTCAAACAGTAGACCTGTCACCAGTGGGGTTCCACAGGGGTCTGTGCTGAGCCCCCTATTGTTTGGAATATACTTCTCAGAAGTTCAGGCCAAAATAGAGGGGCTGTGGCTGACTAAGTTTTCTGATGACTGCAAATTAGGTGCAATCATTTAATCCCCAAATGTTGTCAATATATTTCAAGAGGGACTTACACAAACCAATGACTGTTGCCAAAGTCATGGACTCAAACCCAATGATAAAAAAATCATTCTCATCCCCTTTGATAAAAACAATATCCCTGCAGACTATCATATAAATAATTCCTTAAATAACAATTCAATAGTGAGAGACTTGGAAACACAATTTGACTGAGCATAAACTTTGATTACCATGTATCTACTGTGGTAAGGAAGGCATTGTATGTCGCACACCTCATTAACAAAGGCATTGCCTCAAGAGTGAAATAAGTCATAACACCCCTGTATGCAACACGTATCAGGCCAATAATTGAGTACAGTGCTTCCTTTGGTATGTACCTTACCAGGCACCTCCAACAACTTGAGAGACCTCAGAGATTTCTAACCAAGAAAATTCAGGGTCTCCAGCACATGTCATACACTGACTGACTGAAGTCACTGTAGTCAGTCATGTACAGATTTCTTAGAGGAGACTTGTGCCTGACCTACAGAGCTATTTCTGATCCAAACCTAATGGAAATGCTGCACATCCACAAGGCAAATGGCACAAGAGTCACCCACTCCAGGGAGCTTAACCTGGCTTGTGAGATAAATAGGACCAGGTGGAGAGACAAATATGTCTTTCAGATTTTGCCACTCCTCTGGAATAGACTACCAATTCACATGAACCGAAGCGCCTCTATGACCATGTTTAAGCATAGCCTGGATGACTAGATGGGAAACCATAAATTCCTGCTGGGGATTTCACCTATGAGCCTCTTAGATATGGGCAGTCATTGCTAACTAAGATCTCGAGTTTAGGCAAGATCTTTTATATTGGGTTTCTCTAGTATTATATTGGGTATACACAGCTAGGCATATAAAGACCTTTGGGTCAATAGCCCAGTAACCACCTATGACACTGTGTGAAAGGGCATGGAGACACCATACTCATCAGTTACATCCACTTAATTAACTGTGTACACATCACATGTCCATCAGTTACAGCCACTTCATTAACAATGTACACATCACATGTCTGACTGTGTTAAAATAGGCACAGTAAAGTAGTCCAGTTCACTTTATACAAAAAACAGACTAACTTGCAAGGACATACTGATGACTTTTTAACATTATCAGCTCTGCATTGCCAGTCATTTTTGTCCATAAATGCTTCAAATTGAGCAACTATACTGTTACTGTTGGTTGCATCCTTCTCAGATTTCTTTTTCAAAAACAATAACAATAATAATGACCAAACAAGATATTTCAAAGTTGTTTTGCACAGATACACAGCAGCTGAAGTATAACTCACACTCACTTGGACACTAGTCCTTCAAAGCTGCATTACAATCTAATCTTCTATTTAAATTGTGCTATACATGGTTGGGTCTTAAGGTTTGATATTTTTGAACTTTATACAGTTTCATGCAGTTCAGTTAAAGCTACCAATAAAATACATTTAATGTATTTCTTCATAACTATAAGGAGTGCTCACAGTCAACAAAATGGTTCTAACTGCTGTTGGAAGTATAAGGTACATTCATCAAGAGATAGCCTCCACTTCCAACAGCAGTTATAACCACCATACCTCTCAACTGTACAGATTTTTGCAGAATGTCCAGATTTTTGCCTCATGTTTTTTTGTCTGTTCCTCATAAAATATTTGGTTTTCTGGCAAAACACTGAGGATTGATGTTAGAAAATGACAGACATGATTTTCAGACTTCATACCCTTGAGAAAATGCATACCAATTCAACACCTATTACCCTAGCAACTTTCTAAATTTATAAGATCAATATTTAAAAAGTGCCCCTATTTTTGAGCCTTTGCCCCCCACTATCTATAGTTCTGTCCAGATTTCCTGCTATAAGAAGATGAGAGGTATGATAACCCCTTTGTTGACTGTAAGCACTCCTTATGGTTATGAAGAAATAAATTAAATGTATTTTACTGGTAGCTTTAACTGAACTGCATGAAACTGTATAAGTTTCACAAATATCAAACCTTAAGACCCAACCATATATAGCACAATTTAAATAGAAGAGTATTTTTGATGACAACATAAGAAATATTTACCACCTGATAACATATGTGAGTCAATATGTACAATCTCTGTGAAAGTAAAAATCATCTGAATAATTCCACATTAAATGGAATTATTACTATTCTAGATGCTGCTGTTGCAAACAACTTTGCATTTCAGTACTTCATCTACAAATGCCCTTGAGAAATAAATGGGCTACACTGCATTAAAAAATTGGTGTGCTGAAGATATTGCCATAACATTTCCAGAACTAAGTCAGCTATGCAGTAGCGTATGGGTGGCAGAAAAGAAACACAGGTTCATAATCAGTTACTATGCATGTAGTCCAGAAAACTATTAAGAAATTTAGCCCAAATTTCAAATTGCTCTAAGCACTGTCTAGTTAAATGCCTTGCTCAAGGTCACACAGTAGGCAACGAAGGTGGAAACATTTAATCCCTGGAGCCTTAGCATTGGAAGCAGCACATTAACAACTTTAGTCTTTAGCACTAAATGCCATATGGAGTATTTTTTTTAATTCAATGCAGAGAGCCTTTACATTCCAATTTTGTAGAGAACACTGCATAACGGTAGTATGCAACAATGACGAAATAATGAATGCTGATGGTCATATGGTTCTGACCATCACTCCAAATAATGTAGACTATATGACCTGACAAATGTGTACTCCTTCACGATGGCTGAATGTTGTAAAGAAGGTAGTACAAAAATATATTACTACGGTGCAACAGGTTTAGTTTATATTACGCAGTTCAGGCCTAGTAATGAATTAATTCATGCTTTAGTGCAATGAAAAGCAAAATAATTAAAGGCAGTATAAATACGGCAGCAGCTTTAATTCAACAACAGACAAGTGATACATAAATCTGAAATGTTATGGTATGCAGCTGTCAATCCCTATCAATGTTTTGTGCTATGATCTGAATAGCCACATCATCAGGTGTTTTCTGAAAACAAAATGTCCTTTGCTTTCAGCTTCGAAACTATTTCATTTTTCCTATGGTTTCTGTATGAACTACATATAATAGGTACAACTGTGCCCATATCATTTGAGTCCAGTTCAAGGGAAAATATTTGGATATGTGCAACAGTGGCAGTGTCTCACACCAGCACATACACACACACACACACACACACACACACACACACACACACACACACACACACACACACACACACACACACACACACACACACACATATAGCTAGCTAGATAGATAGATAGATAGATAGATAGATAGATAGATAGATAGATAGATTGATTATGTGTGTGGGCATTTTTACATGATCAATTATATGATATATATCAATATCTAGCTCTCTATATATTATACATACACACACACACACATATATATATATATATATATATATATATATATATATATATATATATATATATTAGATGCTGATATAGATAAATCTATATATATGTGTGTGTGTGTGTGTGTATATATATATATATATATATATATATATATATATATATATATGTATATACACACATACACACACACACACACACACACACACACACACACACACACACACACACACACACACACACACACACACACACGTCCACTTAACTTAAATACTATGGGTTGAATCTTGTCTACTTCATATATCTCAATCTATATAAAAGCAATCTGTTAAACCTTCCAGCATAGTAAAACTAACCCAAGAAAATCTGAAGTTGTTACTCCTCCATGATCGAGTCTAAGCAAGAAACTTGACTACTTGCAACCTCCCCTCTCCTTGGAGAATGTAGACATTTATGTAGTAGTCGAGTCATGGTTTACAGTCCCAGAAAGTGGTGTAGTAGAGCAGGGCTATAATGCCTTCCACACATTTGGGACTAGTTACTGCACATGAAGGAACAAAAGCTGGAGGTGTCTCAACTTTCTTTAAAAACAAACCCACCTCAAGACTCACCAAGCAGTATGATGCATCTAAGGTGTTCTACAGTCTGGGGGAAGATAACCTGAAAATGGGTAAACTGATTACATGTGTTACAGTTAAGGCATGTCTGCAAAAGAACTTGACTAAATTGACAATTATGAGCACAAGAGAATAATGTGCTAATAAATACATACAAAAAAATAACCAAATGAGGTTTGGGAGACATAGTTTGAAAGGTGAACATTTAATACAGCACACAGTGATTGAAACTGTAGAATCATTTTAAGATCTGGGTATATGGGTGGATCCAGTTGTCAGTTTTACTAATCCTATCAACCAATTAATTAATTATAGTTACAAAAACTAAAGGATGTATAAAAGACTATAAAGTCTAAGGAATATTTATTTATTATTTATTATTTATTTTCCATTTGTTGACCGGGCTAGTCTAGCTGGATATATGCCCATTTTCAATAAAAGCCCGGGGAGAAAAGCTCCACATAGAAAAATAATAGATACAGTACATTAAAATATTAATTACAAGAATATTATGAGATGATTACATGTGTTCCAAGGTAACAAAACATATAAAAAAAAAAATTTTTTTTTTTTTTTTTTTTTTGCTATGAGAAGATGGAGAAGGATTTAGAAGTAAGTGGAAGACACACAAAGCAAAGTGATGATCAGGAATAAGATAACAAAGTAGTTAAAAATGGGATTGGAAGAATTAGGTGTAGGGTAGTAAGAAATTATGACATCATTGTTTCTAAGTTACATTAGACCTAAACTACAGTGTGGAATAACAAAATGGAAACCTTAATAGAAAATAAGCATGAGAAAATTAGAGTACAACAGTGGCATACAAAGGACATCCATGTATATATACAAACATACAAAGGACATCCATGCTGAACTTGTACAGGGTTTCATATAGATATTTAAGAGGAGCCTTTGTTTGGGTGTATACTGTAGGACAATTAGAGGCTACTATCTTTGGGAATATTTGGAGTTATCAAAAAGGAGTAGACAATCATCAGACAACCTATGTAGAAGATTGTATTGGACACAGAGGTGCACTAATTGGTTCTCTGAGAGAGTAGCTGATGCAAGTTACATTAAAGCAAGCTACATCAAAGCAAGCTCTGGTTTAGGAATTTTTAAGAATAACCTGGATACTGATTATGGGAATAACTATTTTGGTATATTGGCAGGCTAGAAGGGCATTATTGCCCCCTGCTTGAAATATTTGTATGTATGTATGTATGTATGTATGTATGTGTATGAGCTCCTCTTCATCCAAATTACTGTAGGCAAAGTCCCCATCTAGGAATCAGAAAACCTATTGCTCTTCCTTTAAGATACTGGCGACTCTCCCCATTCAACACAATACTATATTCATGGGTGGCTATAAACTGGAAATCATACACAATCACAAACATGCAGGCACAGAGATTTCTAGATTTTCACAAACAGCCTGGACCATATAGTCTATATAGGTTCATAGGTTCATAGATTAGTACTAAGCTAACTGCCCTTGCGAGCCATTTTAAGCCTAGCCAATTATCCCTTGTGAGACTCAAACCCTGCACCTTCTGTTTGTAAGGCAAACACCTTAACCATTAGGCCACCCTCCCAACCCACTATGGGCACAGACATCCTTGACTGGTCCTCACAAACAGAGGAAAACACTGCACCCCACCAGTATAATGCCATCACTGGTAAGGTCACACCATAAAGCTGACTCATTTCAAATAAATATAAAATCTAGGATGCCAGTGAATCCTGGTACTTTCTGGTAAGATTCTAAAGCAAACGTCCTATTATTATGTGACACTCTGACAAAATTCCATGCCTCCCAAACCCTAAGAACACTACTGCCTATGTGGAATTGTTCACAGAAACCCTGTACAGTCATGCTAATAGCTAAACTGAGGTGGCTGTATCTACCCAGAATAAGCATTTGACAAACTCAGAAAATAAGCCCTGGTCAAATCCCAGCACCAATAGACAGTGTGACACAAGAAAGAAAACCGTGGCAAAAATTAAGAAGTGCAATAGCCAGCAATGTAAAAATTCCATCTCCAATCTAACCAAGCGGGGTAATCAAGTCTACAAAACTGAATCCACCCTATACCCATAATGCTCTGCTGTATCCTCAAAGCCACAGATCAAGTTTGCTGCCTAATCCCCATAGTACAAACAGAGACAAGTGATGAAGAAGGAAATGCAGGGCTTAAATATGGAACTGTAGGTTCCAAAACAGTCCCATAGGTCTCTCCAGGAGCTTAGAATGGGGGATGGATGGGAGGCAAGTGGAGGAAGAATGAAAATGAACAACACAAATGGCTAGTTACAGTAAGAATGTCCTTTTCATTCTTCCCCAATGTATGGGACAGAATCCCCAGCTACGTTATTTTGGGTGGCCCTTATGGAAGGATATTCCAGAGCACCACTGAACCAGTGGAGGCTGTACTAGAAAGAATATCCACTCTAAAATGAGAAACAAAAGTATGAGAATTTGACCATGTAGCTGCATCACAAATATTGTCAATAGATGCTGTAGACCAAAAAGTAGATGATGTGGCCACGGATCTGGTTGAATAAGCCTTAGGAGGCTTTGTAATATCATGACTTTTTCAGAGTAAATCCAAGAAATACAATCTGTTATCCATTTAACTAGAGTGACTTTGGATATTGGATAACCCCGGCTTTTTGAGGAAAAGGAAACAAAAAGTCGATCTGAGTTTCTGAATAGTTTCGTCCAATGAAGATTAAAATGTAACTGTCTGTGCACATCCAGAAGGTATAACACATATTATCCTTTGTTGATAAAATTTGGAAACAAGACTGGTAAGTGAATGAGTTGGTTAATATTATTCTCAGATGCCACTTTGAGTAAAAAGGAATGGTTAGTACTTAAGGAGACCCTGTTTTTATGAAAAATAATATATGGAAATTTGGAAGAGAGGTGATGGCTACCAAGAAAACTGTTCTCCGTGATAGAAGCTTCAGAGTGGATTTAGTTGAAGGTTGAAAGTGTTTCTGTGTTAGGCCCTATAGCAATACTATTAGGTCCCAGATGGAGAGGGATCTTTAATTGGAGACCTTAAAAGAAAAATTCCTTTCATGAAGACTTTGCATAGTTTAGAAGGAGCCAAAGAAACATGTCTGTCACTCGTATGAAAGTTGGAAACAGCTGCCAGTTGAACTTTAATTGTAGAAAAAACTGTTTCTTCTTGAAACAGCATTGTCAAGAATTGATGAATCATACAAAATGGGGCAGAAAAGGGATCAATGACTTTACTGAAAGCCCAATGAGAGAGAGAGAATTGTTTCCATTTGCTTTTGCACACCTTTTTGGTTTATTTTTTTTGAGAAGCCAAGATAATGTTGCATACAGGGGAAGGATGCCTGGACGTTTAACTATTACTGGAAGTGGAGAAACAAACCAGTTAATCTTAGGGCTTGAATGTTGGGATGTTAGATCCCTGATGGGTGTGACAGGAGATCCAAAGTTGGCACCAGTATCCATGGAGGATAATGAAGATGACATCGTAAGAAGGGGAACCATACTTGTCATGGCCAAAAGGGAGCAATGAGGATCATTGAACTCTTCAGTCTGCTTGCTTTCTCTGTAAGAATTTGGGAATTAGGGGAAGGGGGTAAGCAGAAACGAGACCCATGGGTTAAACAAGAATCAGAGGATCTCTCAGTGACCCTCCCTGAGGGGGGATCAGAGTGAAGTACCTGCTCCACTTGTTGTTGAGGGGAATGGTAAATAGGTCACAGCAAGGTTGGCTCTGATGCCAGAAGATCGTCTCCACCAAAGATTGAGGGACCACTCATGGGGCATCAGAATGGATCTCCTTAGCTTGTCCACTAACATGCTGATTTTGCTTGGAGTGAACGTTGGAACTAGAAAATGGTCTGAAGATATTGTCCATTTCCACACTCTCATGGCCTCTCTACAAAGAGGGTAAGATGATGTTCCTCCTTGTTTATTGATGTACCAGACTACAGACATGTCGTTGGTGTGAATTGCAATAGTCCTGAAAGGGAGAGCATCTTGAAAGGCCTGCAACATAAATAGGACTGCTCTCATCTCCAGGACATTGATATGCAACTTGGTCTTTTGGGGGACCTTGGACCATTCTTCCCAAAAATTGTCACTCCACCCCAATTGAAAAGGATCTGTGATCACTGTGGCCATAAAGGCTGGAAGGACAAAGGGCCTACTTAAATGTAGATCATCAGATTGCACTCACCAACTGATGTATCTTTTGCAAACTGGGATGAGGCTGACTGGATAAGATAGGAGTTGATATAGAATGAACCATTGTGCAGCTAGCATCAATTGTAAAACCCACATAAAAAATCTGCCATGGAATCTAATGTTTGCACTACTGATTTTGCAAGAGCCGAGTGAGTAAGGAGAAAGTGATCCTGAGTACTCTGCTGAGGTAAGGATACTATCTGTTTCGTAGTGCCTAGAACAGCACCAATGAACTCCAAGCTCTGAACTGGATTTATATTCAACTTATCAAGATTTATAATTATGCCCAAATCTGGAGCAAGTAGTCCCTGGCATGCAGAAGTAGATGCTTGGAGGGAGCGGTAAGGAGCCAGTTGTCTAGATATCAAGACACTTGGATTCCACCGAGTCTCAAGTGAGTGGCCACCACTGCCATGCCTTTGTAAAGACTCTGGGGGCTAAGGTGAGTCCAAAGGGCAGGGCTCTGATTGGTAATGACTGATTCCCAGCCAAAAGCAAAGATATCTTCTGGATCGTCTGTTTATTTTGATATGATAGTATGCATCCTGAAGATCTACAGAGCACATCCAATCATCCTTGCAATGAAATGGCAGAATGGACTGGACCGTGACCCTCTGGAACTTTGCTTTCTTTGCAAACTGATTTAAATTGTCTAGATACAAAATACGTCTCAGGTCCCATGTTTTCTTTGACACTGAAAAGAAACATGAATAAGTTCCGAATCCTATCTGGTCTGCAAGGACTTTATTGATAACTCTTTTTTCTAGCAGCTTCAGGATCTTTTGTACTGCTGCCTTCCTCTGACTGGGTGGAGTGTCTGGAAGTTTCTTTCTTTTGGGAGGAGAAAGAAGGGAAAATGGCATGTAATTACCCCTGGATATTTTACTTAGCACCCATGTATCTTGCGTTATATTTGCCCAGGTGTCTGAGTGCAAAGAAAATTAACCGTCTTACTGCCTTCAGAGTTGAACAGTCAGGCAGCAATTCAAGAGTGCTGGAAAGTCCTGTCTGAGAAAGAATCCCAAAAGCTATGATTTTGCAGCCCCCTCTGACTTGGAGGAATTGATACTGTGTGGATCTTGGAAATGACCCTGAGATTTGTGGAATCACATCTCTGATTACTAGAAAAGGGTCATTGAGGTGTAGAAAACTTTTTTCCTATGGAAGACAGAGTATTTCCCTCTGACTCACTGGGGGTTAGCATTTCTTTAATTTCTGTCCCAAACATGGATGTGCCATCAAAAGGGGCATTAATAAAAGACATTTTAAAAGGTTCTGCAAAGTCGCAAAGCTGCATCTAGGCATGTCTCCTTATGGCGATGCTGGAACTGGCGGCTTGTGAGGTGCCTTCAGCTGTGTGAGAGATCAACCTCCTTGAAGCATTGGATATGGATAAAAAAAGTGGATAGTTGAGAGGACATTCTTTTGAAATCCTCAGAATCTGAGAGAGTACTTGAAAGTTCCTCTGTCAAGTCTCGCTGTAGCTGACAAGAGTGGACTACTGAGATAGAACATGTTTTGCCAGTCGGCTTGGTTCAACTTATAAGGCATGATGTTTAGATGTAACTTCTTGATTGTAGCATATACATTGATAAGGGAGCTTTTCCTTTAATATATGATGTCATCTAAAAAGCAATTGAAAGTGATTAATGTATGTAAATGAATGCTGATATAGAATATGCTACTGTTGAATTTTAATTTTTTTAATTGATCATATTATTATATAAAGTCTATGACAGTGTGTTTTACTACCATTATGGTCTGATGAAGCCAGTGTCTATTTGGTGAAAGCGCTTAACAACTTGCAAGTATTTTATTAAAAGCATTTCATATATCTACCAGTTTTGGTGGACATTTTATGTGTGCCGTTCTTCCTGCTGCAATACTGTGTTTTATTTTACTTGGAGTTTTACATATTGCTAGCTGGTTTACTCATTGGGTGATTGTTTATACTATGGTTTTGCTCATTTTGGTTACCCACGAGAGCATGGTGGAAGGTCGTGGAATGCAAATCAGTGATTCGTGTATCAACACTTCCAGTCAAGATGGAATCAGGAGGGTGAATGGCCTAGCGGGCCTGCTCCAGGGAGGTGATAATCTGCTGCTTGAATATAATGGAGAGTTAGTCTCAGAAGGTACTGTTCCTGAATTTGAATATGACAGACAGTCATTTTGTACACAGTTGAATTGTTTAGAAGACGACCTCATTAAGCTTAAGAGACTGCAACATCTAAGGTACTATTTTGAAGCATGACTCCATCTTAGAGTGGTACCGAGGGGCTTAAGGGTATTAAAAATGCCTATGTATGGCATGCAGTACCCAGAGCTTCTCACTAAATGGCAAAGTTTGAATTTAGAAACCAGTTTTGGATACATGCGTTTGATGAATGAGTTTTTTAAACCAGAGGACGATAATTTGATAGCTGCTATAAATGAGCAGCAAGAAGCATTATATGCTTCATATCCATCATTAATTACTGACAAAGCTATTAGAGGGGTCGTTGATAATGTGTCAATGTACAATAGAAGGCTGGTCAGTCAAAGGAAAAATACACTTGACACAGATTTGTTACACTTTAAACATGGAAATATTTTTTCATGGCCAAATAAAGACTGTAGGGCTGTTTGGGAAAGTACCACTAACGGATATAATCAAGATACCATCTGGGAATGGTGCCGCTGGGCTCGGAACATCAGCTGTCATTGAGGAGGTGATGAGTATCTAATTATCTGGAGACCATATAAGGAACTTACCTGAGTCTGGGGGTGATATGGATGTGCAAATACAATGTGGACAAGGTAATAACAATGACATAATGAATAAGACTCAAGATGTAGTTGTGTGACGGAAGGAGCAGATAAACCCAATACATCAAGGGCTTGCTCAACCATCTTTTCACATTCAACAGAAGAGGGACAGATCTGTGAGTTGCTCGAGGAGTCGTGGTTGAACCAAGAGGAAAGGCCAGATGGAGGCCGTGAGTTATCCAACCATCAAGAAGATGTGGGAACCGCACAATCGTTAGTCTTAAATATTTTAAAAAGACCATTGACTGAAACTGAGACTGGGATATTGCAAGTATGTCTTTTATTCCTGCTGATGCAGCGAATATATCTGATTCCATTATTGACCTGGGAATATTTGCAAGAAATGTAATTCTGAAATTAATGTATGACAATAGTCATGTAAACTCAGAAAAAAATGTGGTTTTAAAAAGTTGGGTAACATGGTGCCTACGAATCATCCAATATTAGACGCCTTTTGTAAAGTTTGGGAACAAGATCTTTATAGGCTATTTGATACTAAACCGGCTGGCAAAAAGTTCTATAATATGAATAGAAATGAGGAGGAAGCACTTAATGCATTAAGAAATGGCACCTCTATTGTAATATGCCCAGCAGATAAGTGTGGCATGACAGTTGTTATGGATAGAAGTTTTTATTTTAGTTTTACTAACAATATGCTGAGGAATGAAAATGTGTATGAGAGGGTAGACACTAAATGTATAGAACATCTGATGAGAGATATATGCTAAATGGTGAATGACTATATGTTAAACTTTCAAATTACAATGGAGCTTACACAATATTTGACAGTTGAATCACCCACTATACCTATGTTTCATTGACAACCTAAAGTGCATGAGAACTCTAGGACACCCCCGTTTAGGCCAATAGTAGCTGGGCAAGGATGGGTTACTGAGCCCTTTTCTGTATTTATTGAGAAGCATGTTAGACCAGTTTTGGATAAATCAAGGACTGTGCTAAGAGGCACTAAACATTTCTTACAGGATTTATATGGATTCATGGAAAGGGATGATTGATT